>NC_079438.1:56225008-56310008 GCF_903798145.1 Danio aesculapii
ATGCTTTGGAACCTTATAAAATTTTAAAAAGTCACATTAACCGTTTACCGGGAGTTTATCAGTATGGGAAGAAACGCTAGCTATAACCTAATGGGCATACAAGAATGACTTAATTATCTTTAATGTAAAAAAAAACAACATTACGCTACTATACATTATTAGATAAGCTCTATTTCAGTCTGTCTAAAATGCTCTGATTGACCTCCAATTTCAACAAAGCCCCACCTTCTGGAAACACCCAAAGTACTCTGATTGGCCAACTGACCGACCCAGTGCATTGTTTTTGGCCGAATACCTTCAGCATGTGTCTAAAATGTAACACTCCTTATAGTTATTGCTAATGATGAGCGATACCACTGGTTTCCTATCCGATCCCAAATAAAATGAAGGCGAGTATCGGCGATACCAATCCGATACTGATACTTTGCCCAAAAATTACTTTTTGGGAAATTACAGTAACAAGTACTGTACTAAAAAGTGTCACTCCATACTGAATACAAGACATATTATGGGTTATTCTTGTTTATTGATAAAGAATTATCATACAAATAAGAGCCAACTTACATATTCATCGTCACAAAAACCCAAGCCCCCAAAATACAGCCACATCGCCACCTTTTATACCTCTGTACCTGTAGAGTGCCTGCATGCTCCACCTAAGGACTCTGAAAGTGATGTCTGTCTCACCCCCTAGCAGCACCTGTGCCTCTCCTTTCCTCCTCTTCTGACCGCCGTAGTCATATTCTGTCTTGTGTCTTGGCCGACAGAAGAACAAGTAGTTCCGACATTATTCAGTTGTTTTTATTATTATTAATTATTATTAAATTGGCATTATTCAGATAAACTAGAAAATTTCCTCACTCTGTTAAACTCAAATTCATTTTCTTTTCAGCTTAGTCCCATAATTAATCAGGGGTCGCCACAGCAGAATGAACCGCCAACTTATCCAGCATATGTTTTACGCAGTGGATGCCCTTCCATCACTGGGAAACACCCACACACTCTCATTCCCACACATACACTACGGAAAATTTTGCTTATCCAATTCACCTACAGCACCCGAAGGAAACCCTCGCTTACAGAAATTTTTACGCACACAGAAATGCCAACTGACCCAGCCGAGGCTTAAACCAACGACCTTCTTGCTGTGAGGCGATAGTGCTACCCACTGTTCCACCGCCATTCTCTTAAACATCATTTGGGAAATATTTCACAAAGAAATTCACAGGAGGCCGAATAATTCTGACTTCAACTGTATTACAGTACGCAACACCATTATTTGCGTGCGAGTTCATGTATGAGCTCTTCCTCTTTCGCTCAGCAAAGTGAGGCACTTCATAGTCCTCAGAAATCTCATGTGGCGAGACCTCACCTGCAGGGTTGCCCTGATAAATCACCTCCCCGATGAATTGCATCTGAATTGCACCTGCAGTGCGCGGAGACCGTCAGAGGAATGGAAATCAGGGGACTAACAGCCTGTGGCCCTCCTCTCGCTAGGCATGCTAATGCTGTAGCGATTACCTGAACAGGGGAACTCCATCTGTCCCATTCTGAATCACTGCGTGTTGGCATCAGCCCCTGTTTATGGGGATGTTGGCGTTCAAATTTGTCCAGAATATCTCATATTAGCAGGTCTACTTCAATTCCCATTTACATACAAGGGTTTTCAGAGGCTAATGTGTAAATGTATTGACCTCTCACCTTTATGAAAGCGTTATCTGTACTGTTTTCACCACAATTCTGTGTAAAGCAGGCATGCAAACTACAAAGACATACAATTAATATTAATTCAGCATGTACTTGCATGCATCAATTTGGCAAACCATTTCATCCAAATCTACTCACTAATAAGAAAAACAGAATATCCATGTAGAACAATCTATAAATGAGCAAAGGTCTCTTTTTTATCACTTTAATTAAACTAAAACACTCAGAGCTATATTTGTGTGAACGCACTGTGGCGTTTTTAATAACTTTGAGACTTCCACAGCATTGATCCTTAGATAATTGGTCTGATCTTTTGACACGCTCACAGTAGGCAATGAAAGCATTTGCGATGCCAAGTGTCAGATTGCATCTACTTTAAATAAGCCACAGTCCATAACTCTGGAAACTCTCTCGCGGAGACAAGAAGGCAAATATACATTTGAGCAATGGCATGCAAATGTCAACTTTCCCATGAAAAAAATCATGTTTTCACCATAATAGTGAAACCCTTTCTACATTGTTTGCTTAAGCTTGTATTTTACAGTACTGTAAACTACTTAAAAAGTCTTTATCAGTGTTCTCAAACACTTATAATTGATTAACCAAAGTCACAGAAGTGCCAATTTCACTTCTGTAGCATCCATAACAGAGGTGTCACATCCATAACCAAGCTTTTTCCTCATAAATGCAAAAATCTAAAATAAAATCAATTATTTTTGTTCTATAGTGAGCCAACTGTTATCCTTTTGATTAGCATTAGCATTGTTTCTTTTGGGCTGTGCAGTTTAATTCACAGAATTTTTACAATGCTGTTTACTGTAAACTTGCATGCTTTTTTGGTCACTTCCTTAACACATGTTTATTTTCCTCATTAAATATATGTTTTCAAATTGATATTTTTCTGATCCCACAACTCCAACATAGGCTCATTCTGAAAACATAGCTCTATATACATTTCTGGAGATCACAAATTATGTAGCCAGAGGTACTTATGGCTGCATTTCGTCTTTAAAACGAACGCTATGGGGCGGTATGATGCCACTTCTTTCGCGATTACCAGCTGACCGCTTACCATTGTTAGCTCGACATGCACGACTTGAGACTCCGAGTGGAGTTGACCACAACAACAGGGTTTGAGTCTGGTGAAGAACAGTTTCATAAAGCAGGTAAGACAAAAACAAAAGCTAAAAAATAAAATAAACAAGTAAATAACAGGGTGAGAATGTGGTTAAATCTGAAAACGTGGTAAAAATCAAGAGGCTTTTCTTTTTCTGGATTGCTTTTGAAAACATTGTCGGTTGGGTTTAAGGAAGGGGGTGGCCGGGTCAATCGGTGCATTTAAAAACACTATTGGTTGGGTTTAGGAAAGGGCGAAGGTGGGGGTTAAATCGGTCGGTGGGTCAGTCAGTAAATCAGTCAGTCGACAGCGGCCTCTGGTGGATTCATGCGAGAACAGCAGACGCAAATGACACTACTGAGAGAAATTTGAGATCTCCAAAAGTCTACACAGTGGCCTCTGGTGGATTCGCAAAAACAAAAACTGATAAATAACGTAGCTCCTGGGACGTATTTTGCGCTCTCCAGAAATGTATATAGCGGTACGTAATCAGAATGAGCCTGGGTTGCACAACTCTATTGTCAGTTGTTTTGGAAAATATAAAGAGATGTTCCAATATAATGTTAACAAATAATCTATGTTTTTACTGCAAATGTCACATCTTTAATGCTGGAACTGCAGCCAATGCTTCTGAAAAACAGCAAACGGATAAGGTTATAGAGCCTCATGAAGGTTTACGAGGTATATTGTTGATGTATAGGACTACTCGCACTCATCCATGTCACATTCAATGACGTTCAGGCAAGTGCTCTTTTTTTCCTATCTAAGAACATTTCATAGGTCTTCAAATGGCAATGTTCTCTTATAAAGAAAGTGCGCACACAATCCCATGCACATCTAATCTACATGCACAACACCCAAGACAACGTCTCTTCCAATCGTGTTTAGCATGATTGCTTCCCGATAGCAAAGTCTGGCAGCTGACACTGTGTTACAGAAAAAGATCTGTGCTTGCAATATGGGACATGCGTCATTTACCGCGGATGGGTCGTTTCGGCGCGGCGTGTCTACATCAATCAGTCAAATCATGGTCAGCTAATGAGTGTGGCATAAACAGCAGAGAGTTTCATTAACATTGTGTCATTAATTGGCGCAGGATGACCGTGAGTTGTTCCTATGACAACTACAATGAGCAGTCAGCCAGAAGTGTTATTTAGACCACTTATTAAACATGACCGAGTAAAAAAAAATCTATTGTTGTCAAGAGGCTACTTGAACTTCAGCATGCAGACATGTATATAACTCCCCACAGGATATACTGTACACAGCCTATTCCTGCTCCAAGAGATAATGTTCTTACTGGAAAACACTCGATTGTAACAGGTTGTCACTGCTGAACTTTAGCTGTTTGCGTACATAAATAATGACAATGAAAGAGCCCCCTGGTTGCCTTAATTTCCACAGACAAGCACAGCAAACTGCCGGAGTTCATTTCACTGCTGAATCTGGCCAGAAATAGTGATCTTCCTGCTGGGTAACAAGACGTATATTTAAATTATAATAGAGTTTGGGCAGCATCGTTTTTCCCGAAAACATCCTGCCCTAAGATTCGTTTAAGATTACATGTGCACTCAGTCTGTCAAAATATATTTCAAACAACTATACTTTGAGTTATGTGAGGTCAGCCGTGATAAAGAAGACATTGTGTGCTTCATAGAACAACTGGAAAAGACTTGAAGCAAGAAAAGCAGAAACTAATCAAAACAAACTCGCACATACTAAGTGTCCCTCTGGATCCTGTGGTTAAGCACTCGGCTCAAGGATACAATGGCATTGGATTGCTTCTTGTGCTATTTTTACCTAGAACTTTTTGGCTCCCAATTCCGACTCTATACAATAACTGGCATTCCCAACAGCTACTGACGTGGAACTAGACCCCAACAGGTCAAGGTTAAACTTCTTATGAGACCTGACTAACCTTAAGGAACTTCATGATTTTGGCAAACACAAAGGAGACACATTGGTTATGAAGATCCCAACAATTTTGTCAAACTTAGCAAATGTGGTCTGGTATTAAGGTTTCAGCTTACATCTTTTCAATGCCCAACCCATATTGATAAGCATTACTCTGTAGTAAACCATAATTCCCAACAGCAACAATCACGTCTCCAAACCCAGGCCCCAGAAATCCAAGGCTGGCCTTTCATGTGACCTTTCTTACCTCAAAGAGCATCCAAATGTTATCAAAACATAATTTGGACACATTCGGCTTTATGACCCCAATAATTTTGTTGAACCTGTCAAATATGAGCTGAACTCAGATGAAGATGATTTTGCCTTCATTATTTCAGTGCTCAGCCCAGATTTGCAACCTCCACACTACATTTGAACATCATTCACAAGAGCTATAGACACTGTTCCATTCCTAGGCCCCAGAAATGAAAGGTTAGATCGTACATGTGATCTTTCTTACCTCAAACAGCATCATTATGTTGCCCAACATGATGGATACAAATCTGTCATGATGACCTTACAATTCTGTCCAACTTGGCAAACAAAACATGCATTCAACTGCAGGTTTCAGCCTACACCCTTAACATTCCCAACTCCGATTGTTAATCTCTACACTTGACTCTGTCATTCTACAGACGCTCCCCCATTCCCAGGTTCCCAATGCAAGTTTAGACATTGTATGCGCTTAAACTGCATAATAAAATAAACCAACATGATGAAGTTGAATCAGCTATGATAACATCAGCAATTGTGTCAAACTTGGCAAACATGAGAAGGATTCTATTGCAGGAATTCAGTTCACAAAGTGCCCAGCGTAGATTGTCAACTACTACTCTGTGCTTTAACCATCATTAACAACAGGTACAGATGCAGCCTAGTTCCAGGTATCTGAAAATGCAAGGTTACACCTTTTATTTGACCTTTCTTACCTCAAAGAGCATCATTATCATTTTGGCCAACAGGATGTATAAATCTGCCGCGATGACTTGAAATTTTGTTCAGCTTGGCAAATTTAACATGGATTCAGCTGTAGATTTCTTTTCAGCTTGTATAATCTATACTCTAATCATTATTCACAACAGCTACCGATGCTGCCCCATTCCCAGGCCCCAGAAATGCAAGGTTAGACCTTTTATGTGAGATCCTCATAATGTTGACCGACATGACCCCAACAACTGTGTTGAACTTGATCAACATGACATGGATTGAATTCAGCTCACAACTTTTTAGTGCCCAGCCCAGATTGACTACTACATTAACTGTCATTTACAATAAGTAAAGCTGCTGTCCAATTTCCAGGTGATGTAAATGCAAGGCTTTTTACGTGGCCTTCATCAAAACGTTTTACAACTTTGATCAAAATGATGGAGATCTATTACTTGAAATATGAGCTGCACTCAGTTATAGGTTACAGCCCACACCCTGTTAACCTCAATATTGCACTATAACCATCATTCACAGCAGCTATAGGATTCCCTACACCTCCCACACCTTAGACAGTGAAAATTAGATCCCTGGCATGTTTGAGCCAATCTTGAAGTAGGGATTCAACCCACAACCTTCGATTCTCAACTGAGATTGTTATCCACAACACTACGTAACATCAATCACTGACAACAATTAGAAGATGCACTGCTCTACCAATTCCCAGAAGAATAAGTTGAGTCCGCCTACCTTAAAAAGCCTCAAGATGTTGGCGACCATGATGGAGACCGAGCTGGCAGCCGCGCCGATGACGCCAACAATTTTGTCAGGTTTGGCAAATATGGGCTGGTCTCCATTGGCACAGCGTACATCCGAACCGTCACGCTCAATGAGAGCTTGCACAAAGGTAAGAGACTGCTCCAGAGCGTAAGTGTCCCGCGAGCAGGTGTCCAGAATCCGGGCTCCCAATGTCACATTGGGCAACAGATCTGGGTCTTTATTGATGAGGTCAATGGCAAACAGCATTGCCTCTAATCGGTGTATGCCTTTCTCCTTCTTTAACTCTCCGCAGGGAACCCCACGCTCACCCCGAGCATGAACCGGAAACAGGCCACCCAGGATAATATCGCCATCCAGACGGATAGAGTGGGCATACTCAATTGGTGGTGTCTCCAGCTTCTGGAGGGAGACTGGGAACCAGTAGCAGAGAAAGACAAGCAACTGGTATTGAGTCCGGCTTAAGCGCACAAGATCCATATCCACAGAGATGTTGGGGAAAATCTGAAGAAGCAAAGGGATAAAGATTCCAATTGGTGGGACTAATGGTGAAGTAGGTGGACAGGAAAATCCATGCCCATTTCAAAGCTGAAGCCAAGCACCCTAGCCATTTAGGTTGCCACAGTTGTGCGTCATGTGCCTGGCAGCAGGTGATTTAAGGAGACTCTCAAAAGTGTTAGATAGGAAGTAAACAAGTCCCTTTTAACATCCGAGCTCCGACCGTCTCACATCTTCAAACGCATCTAGAGCAGAAGAAAACATTGTATGAGTGGCTGCACAAAGAGAAATCAAACATGAATCAGACACAATGTATGCAAGCAACAAAGCAAACTCATCAAACACATGGACATCTTGACAGGAAGGAAATTACATCACACAGTCATTTGGAGCTCTGTGTGGTCTTTCATTTCTGCCTCATTGAATGCAAAAAAAAAGAAAAGAAAAAAGGAAAAGATGCACCTCACATTTGCATAGCCAACCAAAGACATTTCACAGTGAGAGGAATCTGACTGTTTGCATATAATAGAGCAGTTGGGATGATGACTCTTACAGTTTGGCTTTGTGGACTGGAGTGGGACAGAGAGTAATCAAGGTGATTTTTACAACAGTTTTTTTTTTTTTTGGCCAAGATGCACAGAGATAGAAATTTAGGCAGATGCAGAAAGACAATAATTATTATACAGACAAGGATTAAGCCTAGTCTCAGACTAAAATATAAGTCTGAGCTGTTTCCACTGAAAGAAACTTACACTCGCTGATCTTAAAATATATCAGGGAATTTATTTTGTTTTAAGTACACCAGCAATGAAAACAAATGTACTAATTGAACTATGACCTAATCTTGTCTGTGAAACCAGTCCTTAAAAAGGATAGTTCACCCAAAATTGTAAATTCTGCAATCATTTACTTATTCCAAACCAGTTTGAGCTTTACATTTAGGGAAATCTTGGAAACTGATTACCATTGACTTCCATAGTACTAGTTTTTCCTACTATAGAAGTCAATGATTACGGATGATTTCAAATTATGTTCAATAGAACAAAACAATGGTATAGAACAAGTCAAGGGTGAGTAAATGATGACAGAATTGTCATTTTTGGGTAAACTATCCCTTTAAAGTTTATAGATATTATACATTAAACATAACCACAATATAAATAGTGCTCTTAAAGTTATATAGGATGACAATATGGGGGTGGGGAGGCTCATTAAAATGCTACATCATGCTATTCTAACATGTAAATACAGCTGTCTTTCCTTACTGATAAACTGTAATAAATACTATAGTATACTTTATATACATTTTACTACAGTAAACTGGGGTGTATTATTATAATTAGTTAGAATTATTAATTATTATAATTAACCCTCTAGTAGGGGTGTCCAAACTCGGTCCTGGAGGGCCGGAGGTTTAGCTCCAACTTGCTTCAACACACCTACCAGGAAGTGTCTAGTATACCTAGTAACAGCTTGATTAG
This sequence comes from Danio aesculapii, assembly GCF_903798145.1. NCBI lineage: Eukaryota > Metazoa > Chordata > Actinopteri > Cypriniformes > Danionidae > Danio > Danio aesculapii. The sequence continues at coordinate 56,233,466 of NC_079438.1, forward strand.
CTGGTTCAGGTGTGTTTGATAAGGGTTGGAGCTAAACTCTCCAGGACACCGGCCCTCCAGGACTGAGTTGGACACCCCTGCCATATAGTATACTGTAAAACTACAGTATTGGTTAATACAGATTTGTTTATGTGACTATAGTTGTTACCATATCACTTGTACAATAACCACAACAGAATACTTCAAATACTTTACTATATGGTGGTTCAAAAAAAGGAAATAAAGATGGTAAGATCTCATCCACTGCACTTCATTGCTATCCACCAACTTCTTATACCAAACATCAAACCCGCTTTTCCTTCCTTTTAGCCAAAACATAGCAACCTTTTAAAAAAAGACAGCTCATTTTCAGTGCTGTTGGCACACACCAAGCACCTGAAACATGTCAGAAAGACGAGACAGAGAGCTCCTCTCGTGAAACACCTCCACATGTCCACTTTACAGTGGAGAGCCGTCGTTTCATTACGCGCAACGAGCGCATTTACGCACTGCTTTGCGCTTCCGAAAGACACATGCTGCGCAATCTGCCGCCTCCATGCGCCAAGAGCATCACTCCACAACATAAAGGAAGTCCAATGCACACTTGTGAATGTGTTTCTGCTCTCCTGGTGAGCCACAAATGCCACTGAAATTCCCACACAAACCCAGGCACTACAGATTACGCAGGACAGATCTCATCAGTATCCCTGGCTCCTACTGTGAGCTTTATATTACCATTAAGATAACATTCACCGCACTCTATTCTATTCCAATATCTCCATTCTGCTGTAATGACTCTGTATTGATTCCAAATGACGTCCTGCTCTGCCCTATACGGCTCCATTCATCTTTAAGTGCGCATATGTTTCTCGACTTTGAATTGAAATGCATGTACGTATATGATAGTGTATGTGAATACGCCTAATTAGATTTGCCCCTACTCGTTTGCACGAATTAATCTCTATATGAGAGCTCGGGTCTTCCCTCTCTTCTGTCGTTATTTCGGAGACAGATGGAGTTATTACCCTGGCAGACGCAGTGTGTCCCATTTCTCTTTTTAATTTACACGAATCAGTATGTGTCAAGCAGAACCTTCCTCTACTGGAGATCCCATTATATTTCCTCCAGGAGAACCGCTCTCGTAGGAATCCAGAGCTCTTTTTTATAACTATAGTTGAAAGAAACATCGGCAATTTAGAGTTTCTAATCTGGCAATGCAACTCGTTATTAAGGCATGGGAAATCACGCGTGGACGGCTCTCATTCATAATCTGAACTGTATAGAGCTAACAGACAATGTTGTATTAATCAGCATGCATGCAAGCGTGTGCTTTTACGCGCATTCCTTTGATGCAATGCACTGAGTCTAATCAACACAGCATCTGCATTCTCGTCCATTGCGTTACATGCATCGCCAACGCGTGGGAAAAAATGTTTAATTAAAAGCATAACTACTATATATTAAGTAATAAAGTGATGTTAAGTCACAAATAGACACTGCAAAATTCATTTAATTCAAATATGCATGACATATTTCGTGAGTAAACATAAAAATGGACACTAATATTGTGTACTGCATTATTAAATTGCTAAATTAAAGTAGCCTACGAGCAATGGGAGGGCAGAAGATGAGATCTTACCTTCTTTCTGCTCTCTGATGGTGGTTTGTGGTGCTGAAATGAACAGCGCATCACCAAAATCCTCCCTGTGAATGTGATTGCTCTCTCACTCACACGCTCTCTCTCTCTTTCCTCTTCCGTGCATCACATGCAGTCTGAAAAGAAACATGCTCTCGTTTCAGAAGGGAAATGCACAGGAACGTTTGCTCAAGATGATTAAGGGAACACCCACTTTTTGTGCGCAAAAAACGCACGCGGGAGTGCGGCAATATTTAACGTGAAGACATTTATTTTGGATTCTGCATTGCCTTTTTGGACAAATATAATAGAAATAGAATAACAAAAGCTAAATGAAAGCTCATTTCTGTTTTGAGGTTTCAACATTTCAATCTAGTATAATCGAACAGAATAAATAATGAAATAAATATTAAACACAATACAGTTCAATTTATTGATTCTGAATGCATCTAAATGCATGCAACTACATTTTACGCATGCAATTATACATATAATTTACTGATTGAATCCTTATTTAGGCCCTTTTCATTGGACGCAACAAACTAATGCCACTTCTGAATAATGAACTTGCATTTAGACACACTGAATGCTTGGGAATGTCACATTTTACTTTAAATGATGGTGTGTAAATAGTGCACTACTGCCCTCTTGTGTTAAACAACCGCTCACTGGGTTCCAAGCTACTGCGGGCCCTAAATTATTCACCACAGCACTCTTTATAACACGTCTTTATATATATATATGATTAATAATGCATTCAATGACTCGTTTTATGTATGGAATCAGAGTGTTGGGTTTCAATCGGAAAGATAAACAAACTTACCGTCATTTCGGAAAAAAGGAAACGACCACGACACACACATGAAATAAGATACTACAGGAATTCATCGTGACTACTGTAGTTGCTTCTCAAACTCGGTCCTGGATGTCTGGTGTCCTGCAGATTTTAGATCCAACTTGCGTCAACACACCTGTAGGGATGTTTCTAAAACGCCTAGTAAGAGCTTGATTAGCTAGCCCAGGTGTGTCTAATTGGAGTTGGAGCTAACATCTGCTGGACACCAGACCCCCAGGACGGAGATTGAGCAGCCCTGCGTGTTTTTGAACAGCAATGAAGTATTTGGTTTAATACTACACACATGTAATATGACACTACAGTAATTTACAGACCATTTCAATGTGTTGATGTCACTGGCCCATGAACATTCCCTGCTTGTTGTCAAACTAGTTCATATCTGTAACAAGAGGTGATTCAAGCATAACTCAATGTTATCTGTGGACATTTCTGGACTCTCAGAAGCTATGGAAAATGTCAGGACCACTGTTATTGTTTACATCTCTTAAAATGGTCTATAGTAAATACTGTGTTTTTTAACCATACTATAGTAAAGTACTTGAATTAATACTACAGTTCTCATCATAACAACTATAGTAATACAAACAAATTACGCAATAGTGTAGTTTTACTATACACACTGTAAAAAACGCAGGGTTTCACACAAGTCCTTCATGTTGTCACAACAAAAATCAATTAAGCTAACTTAATTTTTACAATTTCAAGTGGATTGAACTAAGTTGTCCCAAAAACGAGCAGCAAAAGTGATTTTTTGGAGTGTACTAGGGTATATAATAGGCTCAATTATACTGCAATACACAACAGTTTACTGTAGTAAAAACATGGAGAATAATATTGTATTCACCAGTATAAAAATCGCAATTTAAAGTAATATACGAGCAATAGAACTTACCTTCTTTTTAAGCCATACTATAGTAAAGCAAATCTACATAAGCCCAGTAATCTTACTATATACTATAAGGTAAATTACACTACAATATACTACAGTTTACTATAGTAAAAGTAATAACGGAGAGTAATATTGTATTCTCCAGTATAAAATACCCAAATTAAAGTAATATATGAGCAATGGAGATGCAGTAGATCAGAGCTTACCTTCTTTTTGAACAACACCATAGTAAAGCATTTGAATTATTCTGCTGTGGTAATTGTACATGTACTATGGTAACAAAAACAATTATAGTAACAAGTCTACATAAACCCAGTACTTTTACTATGTACTATCGGGTAAATTATACTACGATACACCACAGTTTACTATAGTAAAAAATAATGGAGAGTAATATTGTATTGTCCAGATAACAATACCCAAAATTAAAGTAATATACGAGCAATGGAAGTGCAGTAGATCAGATTTTACCTTCTTTTTGAACCACACTATAGTAAAGCATTTGAATTCATCTGCTGTGGTAATTGTATACGTACTATAGTAACAACAACTATAGAAATATAAGCAAGCCTTTATAAAATCAGTAGTTTTATTATATACTATAGGGTAACTTATACTACGATACAACACAGTTTACTATAGTAAAGAAATGGAGAGTAATATTGTTTTCTCCAGTATAAAAAAATCCCAATTTAAAGCCCTATACGAGCAATGGAGATGCAGTAGATCACCTTCTTTTTGAACCACACTAAAGTAAAGCATTTAAATTCATCTGTTGTGGTAATTGTACATGCACTACAGTAATATAAACAAATCTATACAAACCCAGTAGTTTTACTATTCACTATAGGGTAAATTAAGCTACAATACACCACAGTTTACTATAGTAAAGAAATGGAGAATAATATTGTATTCTCCAGTATAATATACCCAAAATTAAAGTAATATACAAGCAATGGAAGTGCAGTAGATCAGATCTTACCTTATTTTTGAACCATACTTTAGTAAAGCATTTGAGTTAATCTGGTGTGGTAATTGTACATGAACTATAGTAACAATAACATCTATAGTAATATAAGCAAATTTATATAAACCCAGTAGTTATACTATGTATTATAGGGTAAATTATACTACAATACACCACATTTTACTATAGCAAAAAATGAAGAAGAATATTGTAATTTACAAGCAATGGAAGTGCAGTAGATCAGATCCTACCTTCTTTTTTCGTTTTTGAACCATACTATAGTAAAGCATTTGAATTAATCTGCTGTGGTAATTTTTCATGTACTATGTTAACAACAACAGCTATAATACTACAAGCAAATCTATATAAACCCAGTAGTTGTACTATATACTATAGGGTCACGTATACTACAAGACACCATTAACTATAGTAAAAATGAATATAACTGCAGTATTTATTACAGTTTATCAGTTCACTGTAGTTAATTCTACAGTATGCACAGCATTCATTAACATGTTGTAAACAGTACTATAATATACACAGTATACTACACTTTACTATAGCATAGTTCAAAAACACAACAGTATTTACTATATACTACTAAATTACACAGTCCATTTTTCCTCTGTTTATTGTTAGTGAATACAACCAGATTACAATGAGAAATCATTTACTGAATCCTCCGAGTGAAAGCCTGTAAGGACCTGGATTTTGGGATGAAGAAATAATAAAACAACCGAGTCTCAAACTGAAAACAGGGTATTTAAAGCACTGCAGTTGATGCAACTAAAGAAGAACGATAATAAACCATCGGACAGAAAGTGTTTCACCTCCCGTTCAAACAAGGACAGTCTGTCTTCTTCCCCAGATCACGTTTTCTCCAAACATAAAAAATCCAGTTTTTTTTTGTATTATAACAGAAGTAGACTGTTCCAGTGGTCTTCAGTGTCCAGCACTTTCCCAGAAATGGACAGGAAAAGATTGTAGCCTATACAACTGCACTGAATGCCGATGTGTGCAATGGATGTCAATAGCCAGTCTTCAGCAGGAGTTTGTGGATCATTTGTGTCTTGAAGCTTCGCCTGAGGCCAAACTCACTGCGATGAAGTCCTGGAACAATCGTCTGGCCATTTTTGGACAGAAACGTCAAGTCTTATTGATGGCGGTGGAGGAAAAAATAAAGTAAATAATAGCTATTTCTCTTACTGCATATACCAGAGTGTCCCTTAATCATAGGATAATAGACAGAATATTCATAATATATTCTCTGATATGAGTGTTTAGGACAAAGGGAAAGCTCTCAGATACATTCCCAGGGTTTTTTACACTCTATTTGTGACCGAGAGCCTTTTTTGTGAATTGATTGTGAGTTAATTAATGGGTCTTGTCTTTCTTTTTTCCGCTGTTGCTGCGAGTCCAGTTTGTGGTCAGAAGACATCTAATAAATAAAGACAGGAAAAAGAGAATAAAAATGGTATTTTAGGGTTTTATAGACAGTCATCAAGTTGTTTGAAACATGCACAATGGTATCACAGTAATACCATTGTAAGTCCAGTGTATATGTATGTATATATACATTTGAAGTGGGTCAAAACCCAAAATTGTCAAGAATGGGTGTTGTTCAATAGTTTTAGCACAACTTTGGGTTCTGACCCAATTCAAATCTTGACTACTGTATATATATATATATATATATATATATATATATATATACACTACTACACTATTTATACTACAAAATGGCGTAGAATAGTGCATAAGTATGCGATTTGGGATGCAACTATTGTCATTCTCGCCATCATAAGGATTTATTTTAATTGACTAGACACCGGCCTCACAGCTCCGTGAGCCTGCAATCGGTAAATGTAGCTTGTGTGGACGCTACTGCGCTACTTGCTTCGCTACTGAAAAGCTATTTGATTTATAACGTAGCGACGCAACCGACACGCTACTGAGAAATGTAGTTAAGCTAGCAGCTACTGCCCAACACTGCAGAAATGCATGTTTTTTTTGCCCAAGAAGGTACAGTCAATGTCATAATTAATAATAATATTAATAATAATATATGACATATTAAAACTTCAACTTTACATCAGGAAATGTCACCAGTTTAAAAAAAGACATTTTCCTTGAATACATAATTATAAATCGTAATTTGAGAGATTTCAAGTGGTCTCTTAATATATAATCTATGCTGTGCACAGAAGCTGTATGTCTTGCACAGACTCCAGTGTTTACTCTTAAGCAACTCTGCCACACGTCGACAGAGAGCAGGCAGTAATCCAGCCTTCATGTGTTTTCGTGTAACTTACAGCAACCCAGGGATGAACACAAGGACTAAGGCCCAGAGGAACAAGTCAAATGCTAACTGTCAGCCTGACATATGGACTTCTACCGCAGGGACAATATGAGGTATTAATGTGAAGGAGAAAAAAGCAAGTCTAAAATGGACATGGAAACCCAAAGGCAACCTTATTTGAAGATCAGAGAGCTTGTCTTGTCTCTGCTGTCCTGTGACAGAGCGAAACCATTTTTAAATATATAATGGAAAGGTATGATGGTATAATTTAGCAGACTTTTCCAAACTGCAGTAAACCCTGAAATTGTCCCATGCGTAATCATTAGCTCAACTTTGCATCAAGAACGAGCCTTAGGGAAGGTAGTATTGTACTAGTAAAACTGAAAGCAGAATTGCATGCTTTTGTTAGCCATAGGATAAGTGCAGATCTACTCTATGAAGTATTGCATACATTTCCGCCAAACAGAGAATTGCATGACGAATTGTGATTGCATGATCTGCCTCCTGATGTTTTGGCAGTATTGCATGCAGTTTTGGTACAATATGATGCATTAACGTAAAGAAGAAAAAAGCAAGCCAAAAAGGGACAAGGAAACCCAAGGCAACCATATTTGAAGATCTTAGAGCTTGTCTTGTCTCCACTGTCCTGTGACGGAGCATTAAAAACACTTACATTCTGTATGAACAGTATTCAGAAAAGATTTGCGGTTTTAAAACCATGACTATTCTAAACTGCGGTAAACCTTGAAATCGCCCCATGCATAATCATTATCTCAACTTTGCATCAAGAACGAGCCTAAGGGAACGAGTATTGTACTAGTAAAACTGAAGGCAGAATTGCACGCTTTTTGGCCTTAAAGGTAAGTGCAGATCTGCTCTCTGAAGTATTGCATGCATTTCTGTCAAGTAGGGATTTGCAGAAAAAATTGTGATTGCATGATCTGCCTTCTGATGTCTTGGCGGTATTGCATGCATTTTTGGGACAATATGAGGCATTAATGTGAACGGGGAAAAAAGCAAGTCAAAAATGGCCATGGAAACCCAAGGCAACCTAAGATTAGAGATTTTGTCTGGTCTCCGTGGTCCTGTGACGGAGCATTGTGATTAATACCAAAAAAAATGTAAACGCATTAAATAAAAACTTACCTACTGTATGAACAGTATAACAGAAACGTTTAGCCTTGGATTTTCCAAACTGCAGTAAACCTTGAAATTGTCCCATGCATAATCATTAGCTCAACTTTGCATCAATAACAAGCCTTAGGGAACGTAGTATTGTAATAGTAAAACTGAAGGCAGAATTGCATGCTTTTTGGCCTTGAAGATAAGTGCTCACACTGAAATATTGCAAGCATTTCTGCCAAACAGGGAACTGCAGGAACAACTGTGATTGCATGATCTGCCTTCTGATGTTTTGGCAGCATTGCATGCATTTTTGACACAAGATTAATGTGAAGAAGAAGAAAAAGCAAGTGACACATGTCAATGGAAACCCAAGGCAACCTTATTTAAAGATCAGAGCGCTTGTCTGGTCTCTGCAGTTGTGTAAAGGAGCGGTGTGATTAATACCAAGAAAAACGTTTGAAACCCCTTAACATACTGTATAAACAGTATAGCAGAAAAGTTTAGCTTTTCTAAAACCTTTACTTTTCAAAACTGCGGTAAGCCTTGTAACCAGTTATTGTCCCATGCCTAATTCTTAGCTCAATTTTGCATCAAGAACGAGCTTTAGGGAAGGTAGTATTGCACTAATAAAACTGAAGGGAGAACTGCATGCCTTGAAGATAAGTGCTCTCTGAAGTATTGCATGCATATCTGCAGGAAGATTTGTGATTGCATGATCTGCCTTCTGATGTTTTGGCAGTATTGCATGCATTTTTGGGACAATATGAAGCATCAATGTCAATAAGAAAAAAAAGCAAGTGATAAATGGCCATGGAAACCCAAGGCAACCTTATTTGAAGATCAGAGCGCTTGTCTGGTCTCCGCGGTCCTGTGACGGAGCGGCATGATTAATACCAAACTGGCGCTGTTTCCAAGGCCACGGGTGACTTATCTTAATTGCTTCTTAAAGAAGTGCCCCTCTCGGCTCAACGGGGACCCCGAGGGCTCTTTAAACCTTGAGGTGAGACCTAATTTCCAGGGCCTTGCTGTGGCATCCATGCTTCATTCTTCCGTGCAGGAAGTCCACCCTGGGATTCCTCCTATTCATTAGCAGCAAGGCTGTGGTTGCAATCCGCCAATCAACCAACTCCCGCTTCAACACACACCGGCTGCTGTGCCAGCCAAATCCAGGAGGCAGAACGAACACAAGCACAAAAACTAGTGACTTGCCAACCTGCCTGGTCTTTTAAGTCATCATTAGCTCAATTTTGCATCAAAAACAAGCCTTAGGAAAGGTGGTATAGTACTAGCAAAATTGAAGGCAGAATTGCATGCTTTTTTTGCCCATGAAGATACAGTCATTATTAGCCATAATTATTAATTGCCCAACAGAAAGCATTGTGATTGCATGATCTGCCTACTGAAATGTTTTGGCAGTATTGCATGCATTTTTGCCAAACTGGCAAATGATACCAGATAAATGTGTGCAGTTAATGCCAAAAAGGCAATTGCACATTGAGGTAGCCTACTGTACCATTTAAAGTGGAGCTATTATGCACCTTTATACAAGATGTAAAATAAGTCTCTGAGTCCCTAGAGTGTGTAGTGGTTTCAGCGCAAAATACACCACAGATAATGTGTTATCCTAGGCTTTGATCCTAATTGTGCCATTTTAATAACTGTCGGTTTAAATTCAATTGAGGCTGCGCTCTTTTCAGAAGAGGGCGGAGCTACAAATGTCTGTGTGTCAGCATAGTGGCAGATTCAAAAACAAGACTGATGTTCTATGCTAATGAGGAAGAGAAGGTCACTAATGGGCGGGGCTTTCCTACTCTGATGACACGTACAAAGGAAGAATGTCAATCAAAGTGTTTCTACAGACTGTTTTCATCAAGTGCGATTATAAAAAATAAATTAATACTTTTTTCCTATTAGAAACGGGTTATATTCACACACCGCTGCCACACATCTGTGTTTAAACCCCTTACAAAAGTCATATTTTGTATAATAGGGATGTTTAAGTCCAACTTGAGGAGAATTTTAAGCATTTTCAACAAAAGCCAATTGTAGGATTCATAATGATGAAGTGCTCTGCCTTCTGACATGTTCTGAGTAAACTCACAAGCAGAACTACATCCAGCTTTCTGCCTAAAAAGCAACCGCAGGACACATTATGATGAAAGTGATATGCCTTTTGAGATGTTTTGGCCAAATTCAAAGCAGACTGCTGAATGCACTGCAGTGAAATGATCTGTCTTCTGAGATGCTCTGGCCAAATCAGGGCAGAATGGGATGCATTTTAGCAGAATGCATTACAATAAAATAATTTATACAGAGTTTTGAGATGTTTTGGACAAAATATGATGAGCAGATTCCACCCAAAATGTGTAAAGCACTTTGAGTACCCAAAAAAGCGCTATTTAAATGTAAAAAAAATATTATTAATTAAAATTTAAAGCAGAACTGTGTGCTTTTTTTGTCAAATTTTGCATAATGAAGGTGATCTGATCTGTGATTCTAAAATGTGCTGGTGAATCTGAAGTCAGGATTCGACGCATTTTTTTCCTAAGATGACAATATAAAATGCATTACATTGAGTAAGCAAATAAATATAAAGTTTGTGGATAATAATGCAAGATTTAATGTCTTGTCTTGCATGTCTTGTAAATACTTGTATTTAATTAAACACCCTGATGTAAAAAGAAAAATACTTGAATGTTTAAGCAATGTTCATGTGTGCAATGTATTGCTCCAAATTGTAGTATCGATGCATTAACTTTTGCACCATGCTCTTGTCTAACTCCACCTAATTCAACTGAATGTTGAATGAGTGTTACCAGTGTAGAGTTCTGGATATCAGTTCATTTCAGTTAGATTTCTGCCTTCTGGGAAACTCACTCACTGTAAAAAGCAATTAGTTGACTTTATTTTTTTAAAGTTAGTAAACCTGTGGCCTTAATGAAGTTTGGCTTTTAAGGCATCAGGTTTAGTCACTTTCTTTAAGTAAAACAACTTATTGCTTTATTTACAGTGTTTGTAGGCAGTAGACCAGAGATGAGCAAACTTGGCCCTAGAGGGCCGGTGTCCAGCTGAGTTTAGCTGCAATCCTAATCAAACACAACTGTTTGTAGCTTTTTAGTTATCTTGAAGACACTGATTAGCCCATTCATAATTAATAATAATAATTCCTTACATGTATATAGCACTTTTCTGGACACTCAAAGCACTTTACACATTTTTGGGGCGAATCTCCTCATCCACCACCAGTGTGCAGCATCCACCCGGATAATGCAACGGCAGCCATATTGCACCAGACTGCACACCACACACCAGCTGATTGGTGGAGAGGAGACAAAGTGATGAAGCCAATTATGATATGGGGATGGTTAGGAGGCCATGATGGACAGAGGCCAGAGGGCAAATTTGGCCAGGGGTTAAACCGCTACTCTTTTTCCAAGGGCATCCTGGGATTTTTAACGACCACAGAGAGTCAGGACCTCGGTTTAACATCTCATCCGAAAGACAGAGGTTCAGGTGTGTTTAATTAGTGTTTGAGCAAAACTCTGCAGGACCGAGTTTGGCCAGCACAATTAACTGAAATTAAATCAAGATCACAATTCAGCAAAACGTGGGACTCTCATGCACATCTTATCTGGTGCTGAAGATTTACTGCTGATTTCAGAGCTGGTTTTACTGTCAAAAGGCCCATAAGTAAATATATATATATATATATTAATAATTAATTAATTAATTAAAAAAAGAATTAAAGATTTGCATTTGTGCAGTCCTAGTAGACAGCTAGTCATCTCACTAGGGTTTGAAGGGCAGATTGTGTGATGTATTGACGGTGACCTAATGGTTGGTGAGTTGGACTTGTAACTTGAAGGTTACTTGTTCAATTGCCGGTCCCAGCAGGATTTGAAGGTTGCGCTCTCGCTCTTCAATAACCACTCGCTTTCTTTAAGTAAAATAACTAATTGTTTTACTGTTTATGCTGTTTTACTTTGATACCCATCAGCGAGGCACCTAAAACTGTTTCCCAGATGCTGAAAGCAATAGCAGCCCACTGCTCCATGTGTTTGCTCACTGTGTATACTTGTGTGCGTGCTCTCTTTCAAAATGTGTGTGCGCACTTGCATGGGTTAAAAGCAGAGGACTAATTTCATGTGTGGGTAAAACCATTCTTGACAAAGACTCACTTCTCTATGGACCCTTTTTACAAGACTGTTACGATTTATTGAATGCTCATCAGCATCTTAAATCCTTGTTTTTAATATTTAGATTTTTTAAACATGAACATTGATATGTATTTATGGATGTATTACATCATTATTGTATCACATTACCAAAACAAATTACAGCTTATGTGAGGTGTTTCTAATGCATCGTCTACAGGTGCAGGACAGTAAATATGACCTTATTCTCTCTTCTGGCTGCCGTTATCAGTCTCACACTATTGTCTTTTCTTTTCTGGAAGTCTTGATATTACCATTATCACTCTTTTCTTGTATCAGTTCAACAAATCGGACTGTTAAAACATTGTTTGTTGTACTCTCTCATTCACTGCACTCTAAGTTTACTAACTATCACGCAACTGAGAAACCTGGAAATGTGAAAAGGGACTCTTTTAGGACACGTGGCACCTGCAAGTTTGAACACATTACTCCGCTCCTGTGCTCCCCAAATTGGTTGCCGATATGTTTAAGAATTGAGTTTAAAATTTTAATGCATGTTTTAATGCACTCTTTTCAGTTTTCTGCTGCTGATGCTTGGAATCATCTGCAGCAGACCTTAAAGCTCAGCACTTTCATTTCAATACAAATTCAATACAGTCAATAGTACAAGATCACTGAGCTTGTTTTTAGTTTTTCCCTGGTTTTATATGTTATTATTTGCATTTGTGAAATTGTTATTGTATTTGTCCCTGCTGTTTTGTACTGTATCTGCCATTTATGTTGCCTCTTGGCCAGGTCGTCATTGTAAATGAGAACTGGTTCTCAATTGACTTACCTGTTTAAATAAAGGTTATAATTGTTATTGTTTTTAAGATATTAAATGGCCAGGCTCTGACTTATCTCTCTAATCTTATTACTGTTAAAATATCTGGCAGATGTTTAAGGTCAACAAACCAGAAAACGCTAGTTGTTCCCAGATCCAAATTGAAGAAAAAAGGAGATCAAGCTTTCTCTGTAGTAGCCCCTAAAACGTGGAACGGGCTACCTATGTCCATTAGTACAATTTCCAATGAATCTTTGTTCAGAGGGAAACTTAGGCTGCATATATACTGCACGGTTCAAGTGACTCAATTCAGACTTTTTTTCTTCCATGTGGCACAGATCGGATACGGCCCATGTACGTGTAAGCAGGAACAAATCACATGGATTCCGATTTACTCAAATCAGATTCAGGCATTGTTCATATGTGGAAATTTATCCGATATGAATCGGATCTGTGCCATCGTGTCTGCAGTGTAAACAGGTAGACCTACTTTTCACCTGTCAATGAGAGTCGCGCATCAATAAAAACAAATGACGTCAAGTCTGACGCTTTCGTTTCAGAGAAGACTTCAGCAGAGTCCCAAACCCTAAATCTCATACACGAGGACTAAAAAGGCTTTTATACTGTCATGTAGCTAGGCACGGGCCGGTATAAGTTTCTGACGGTATGAGAACCTTGTATAAAAATATCACCGCTTCACAGTATTACGGTATTGTGATTACTGCTATATAATATATTCTTTCTAAATGTCTGGGTAAAAAACAAACTTTTTTCCTTTTGAACGCAATATTTATTTTTATTTTGAGAAACATTTTAAATATTTTGGAGCAGTAAACATGTCATGCTAAATAATTCAAAATAATTGTTGATTTTTGCTGTCTTCATTTGTTACAAAAACACTGATTTCTTTACAATTTAAAACATCTTAAGAGATCTTTTCTGTTGGCGATACTGCTGTCCTAAAAACAAACAAAAAAGTGAATAAAAAAATACCTTAGGAATGGTATAACAGGGGCGACGCAGTGGCGCGGTAGGTAGTGCTGTCGCCTCACAGCAAGAAGGTTGCTGGTTCGAGCCTTAGCTAGGTCAGTTGGCGTTTCTGTGTGGAGTTTGCATGTTCTCCCTGCGTTCGCGTGGGTTTCCTCCGGGTGCTCCGGTTTCCCCCACAATCCAAAGACATGCGGTACAGGTGAATTGGGTAGGCTAAATTGTCTGTAGTGTATGAGTGTGAGTGAGTGTGTATGGATGTTTCCCAGAGATGGGTTGCAGCTGAAAGGGCATCCGCTGCGTAAAACATATGCTGGATAAGTTGGCGGTTAATTCCGCTGTGGCGACCCCAGATTAATAAAGGGACTAAGCCAAAAAGAAAATGAATGAATGAATGAATGGTATAACAGAAAATTATTACGGTTTAAAACCTTGACTTTTCCAAACCGTGGTATACCTTGAAAACGGTTATCGTCCCATGCCTACATGTAGCACAAGTATTTAGGCATTTTAATGAGAGAGAGAGAGAGAGAGAGAGAGAGAGAGACCAGTATAAACCACTAACCAGTATAAACTAATATAAAACTATTGTATACATCACGTGCATAAATCATGCCATGGACATTACATTAAGACGCCTACTGGTTTATTAAAAAGCCTAGATTAAAAGAAGATGGCCAAATGAGAACTTTTCTGTCATAAAAGATAGTAAAACAGCTTGTCAAAAAGAATTTTAAAAAAATGCAAACAGATTAAATACAGGAAAAGGCCGCTCTTTTAGCTGTCAGTCAGCGCCCGCTCTTTTTTTCCTGTTCATTGCGCCTTTTGCCATCTGCAGTGTAAATGCAGTCAATCGAATAGATACGAGTCACTTTTAAACGATGATGTAAGGAGGTCACCAAAAAAATCAGATAGAGTTACAAAATCGGAATTGACCATCAAGATCTGCAGTGTAAATGCAGCCTCAAACTAGACCTCCTAGAAAGACCTTTTAAATCGGGAGAAAATTGATCCTATTGTACCTATCTGGTGTCTTCTTGTTTATCATTGATGCTGTGGAGTATGTTGGATGTATTCTATGTTGTTTTATATATGTTTTTTATTGCGCTTTATAAATAATCTAACTAATGCACTCACCAAAGCATGGCCTTTGATCTTGTTCTGACTCCTGCGCTCCTGGATGCAGTTTTCAGATGCATTCTCTTGTGCAGCCCCAGATACCTTGTCTTCATGAAGCTCTCCCCACAGACGTCACACACATGCACTGATTTCTTAGTGACACTCCCTTTCGGGCTGTCAGGCTTCACTTTTTTCACCTCCTTTTTGTGGTGCACCTTATTACCAGTCTTTGAGGTCTTGTTGCGGAGTGCTGTTTTCGACAGATTCTTCCGTGTCACATATGGCGAAGCATGCTTGGAGTGGGCTTTTAACTCTTGTTGATCTCGATCTTTGGACAGATCCTTGCTCAACACAACATCCGCTGGCTTCTTGATTGAATAGTCCTCCAGCGACTGCGAGATCTTGCTCAAGTACGAGGATTTCTTCTTGTGGAAGTCTGAGAGATGCCGTAGCACGTCTCTTTTGCGGCGTGTTTTATAGTGGCAGAGCGGACAGCAGTAAAACTTCACGAAAAAGTCAGTACCGTTGTCTGTGTGCAGCTCAATGTGTTTCTCCAGGTTCTGCTCGGAGCTGAATGTCCGTCTGCAGAGCTTGCAGAAGCACGTCTTGTAGTCAAAACCTATAGTGAATTTTGGATCCTTGTTCTCCTTGGGATTCTTGGAGCTCTGTGAGTCAGATGAGGAGCTTGGGCTTGAATTGGGATTGTCTGTAAGTTTACCATTGGTCATCTTCTTAGAGTTGCTTGTCAAACTAGAGGACTTGACCTTGTGAACAACCTGCATGTGTCTTTTAAGGTGGCCTCGAACTCTGTAAGTTCTGTTGCAGAGGATGCATTTGTATGCGAGATCACCTGCTTCTTCTGTTGTCTCCTCAGGTTCTTCACTATCCTGATGCACCTTGCTTTCTTCTGCATCTACCATGTCCAAGTTCTCCCTTTCATCATGTATATAACCGTTTTCTTCTTCTCCCAATGGGATCTCCACTGTATACAGTTCTTGGTTATCAGAGCTGTTGTGTCTCCAGCTGTTAGTGCTGCTATGATTAGGGCTTGAAAATGAAGATGCCAGGCTGTGGTCTTTGGACAGGTATTGATACACAGCATTCTGGTTGCCTGCAATGGGCTCCAATGTTAATATACATTCCTCTTTATTGGAGTAAGGGTAGATGGCTTCAAGAAGTTCTTTCACGCTTTTCTTGCCATCTCCAGAAAGGACTAGAAGCAGAAGTGGATCTTAGTTAACAGGGCTCAAATTACAGTTGCTTTAAATGTTATATTAAAGGGACAGTTAACTAAAACAATGGAAATTCTGTCATCATTTACACACATTTTGGCCATTGCCAAATGGTTAACATTGACAGTCTGGCTTTATTCTGTGAGAACATCCGGCTGGATGTACATTATCCCTTATAATTTTCTTTGAGGTAAATGAAACGCTATAAAAGTGCAAGCGTATGAGTATTAAGTTGGTTTTAAAAGTTTGTACATGCCAAAGATGAAATAAACAAATCCTACAAAACATAATTACAATTTACAGCCATATGGCACTGAAAAATACATCAGGGTACATTCAACAGTGGTCTGTGAAACAGGATAAAAAGCAGAAAAGTGATATTATACTAACCATCATGTTCAGGCATTTGAGTGAAACAAAACATTTCTCTGTGTTTGATCAGATTAGGAAGGCCACGGAAGAGACTGCGGCAGAGTTTACATTCAAAGATGGTGTCCACCTCTTTCAGGAGAATGTGTTTCAGCTGCGCAGTACCTGCAAATGAGCACAAGAGGGCGATCAGTGATGAGACTCGAGGAGATTATGTACTGGTGGCTTGAATTTCGACATACTTTACATATTATTTAAATGTTTGGGGAAAAATGTAAAGGAACACATCATGAAGGGACAGTGTACCTGTGCGGAAACACTCAATGATCTGCTGGATGCCAGATTTGGAGGTGAGCATCGGGGTTTGGAGCAAGGGAGGATCTCCTGGTTCTGTTGAGTAAACTGCAAGAGAAATAAAGCTTTTCTCAGTTACATCAATGCATTATTTACAATATGCAATATATGCACACTACATAAGATGCATAGCTGTGTTTACATTAATATTGTGACAAAAGCCACACTCTTTCTTGTGAGCATTTGAGTGTACTGTTAAAACGAGCATAAAGTACAGTCATCTGCTGTGAAAATCTAGCCTGGAGCACCACCTGCTGTTACAAATTAGCCTAGATCGACACCCGCTGTTAAAAACTAGCAAAGCACCACCTAGAGTGCCATCTACTGATAAAACAAGCGTAGAGCGTCGTCTGCTGTTAAAAACTAGCCTAGAGCACCACCTGCTGTTAAAAACTAGCATAGAGTCACATCCACTGTTTAAAAACTAGACTAGAGCGCCATCTGCTGTTAAAAACTTGCATAAAACACCGCCTAGAGCGCCGTCTGCTGTTAAAAACTACCCTAGAGCGCCATCTACAGTTAAAAACTAGTCTAGAGCGCCATATGCATTTAAAAAGTAGCCTAGAGCACCATCTCTTGTTAAAAACTAGCCTAGAGCGCCGTCTGCTGTTAAAAACTTGCATAGAGCACCGTCTAGAGCGCTGTCTGCTGTTAAAAACTAGCCTAGAGTGCAGTCTACTGTTTAAAACTAGCCTAGAGCGCCGTCTGCTGTTAAAAACTAGCCTAGAGCACCATCTCTTGTTAAAAACTAGCCTAGAGCGCCGTCTGCTGTTAAAAACTTGCATAAAACACCGCCTAGAGCGCCGTCTGCTGTTAAAAATGTGCATAGAGCACCGTCTAGAGCGCTGTCTGCTGTTAAAAACTAGCCTAGAGTGCAGTCTACTGTTTAAAACTAGCCTAGAGTGCCGTCTGCTGTTAAAAACTAGCCTAGAGCTCCATCCACTGTTATAAAATAGCCTAGAGTTCCATCTGCTGTTAAAAACTTGCATAGAACACCACCTAGAGCGCAGTCTGGAGTTAAAAACTAACCTAGAGCGCCGACGGCTGATAAAAACTAGCTAAGAGCACCATCTGCTATTAAAAACTAGCCTAGAGCACCATCTGCAGGTTAAAAACTAGCCTAGAGCACCGTCCGCGGTGAAAAACTAGTCTAGAGCACCATCTCTTGTTAAAAAATAGCCTAGAGCACCATCTCTTGCAAAAAACTAGCCTAGAGCGCCATCTGCTGTTAAAAACTAGCCTAGAGCACAATCTCTTGTTAAAAACTAGCCTAGAGTGCAGTCTGCTGTTAAAAACTAGCCTAGAGCGCCGTCTGCAGTTAAAAACTAGTCTAGAGCACCGTCTGCAGTTAAAAACTAGCCTAGAGCACCGTCTCTTGTTAAAACTAGCCTAGAGCGCCGTCTGCTGTTAAACACAAGCCTTGAGCGCCGTCTGCAGTTTAAAAACTAGTCTAGAGTGCCGTCTGCGTTTAAAAACTAGCCTAGAGCACCATCTCTTGTTAAAAACTAGCCTAGAGCGCTGTCTGCGGTTAAAAACTAGTCTAGAGCGCCGTCTGCGGTTAAAAACTAGCCTAGAGCACAATCTCTTGTTAAAGACTAGCCTAGAGTGCCGTCTGCTGTTAAAAACTAGCCTAGAGCCCCGTCTGCTGTTAAAAACTAGCCTAGAGCACCATCTGCTGTTAAAAACTACCCTAGAGCGCCGTCTGCTGTTAAAAACTAGCCTAGTGTGCCATCGGCTGTTAAAATCTAGCCTAGACCAACACCCGCTGTTAAAAACTACTCTAGAGCGCCGTCTCCAGTTAAAAACTTGCATAGAGCACCACCTAGAGCGCAGCCTGGTGTTAAAAACTAACCTAGAGCGCCGTCTGGTGTTAAAAACTAACCTAGAGGGGCATCTGCTATTAAAAACTAGCCAAGAGCGCCATCTGCTATTAAAAATTCATATTTCTCCTACCTAAAATTACAGATTTAAGTTTGTTTTAATGTTTTATGACATTCTACATACATCTGAAGCTTTTAAATGCAGTTTTATAAATAATGTATAACTTATCTATAACAGCATATGTCTATATAAATTTAATATGCCATTACCATAAAATTATGATGCATTAAATAACATGCAAATTAAATTAAAATGCATTAAATAACATGCAAAATGTTGCAGTCCTACATTTTTTATAACATATTATGATGCAATATATAGTCACAACAGCTTATTTAATCCTCCAGTATATTACCACCACAGAAAACAATCACATTTGTAAACGTTCACTCTAAAGCTCTTTCCATTGCATCCCCGAAAGCACACGCAGTTAATAATATTCAGTTATAACGCTGCTTATCTGTGTTATTAACACTTATGTCAGCGTGTCAGGCTGAATAATCCAGCGCAGACAAACTCATTATGCAGAAATGATGATCTGAAGTCTCGTTGGCTGAGTTCATGCCAGCGTGTTTTGGATGGCAGATCTGGCTGATATGACTCATATGCATTCAGAGCTTCAGCTCGTGCTTTTGTAAATGAGACTTTATTAAAGTTTGCATTATTGATGGCCGCCGCCTGACACTGTCTCGATGAGTATTTGCGAAAACGTCTGGCTCTGAAACAAAAGCGTTGATTTAATACACGTCTCCATTTTTCCACTGGATAAATTGGATGATATCTCTTCTGTTTGGGTTACGGATGCCAATATTTCACAGCTGTGATTAATGGAGCTCTGCATCGCGGGGACTATTAGAGAAAAAGGGTTTATTAGTGGAGTTGGAAATACAGCTAGTGTTAATATTGTTTATATGCTTAAGGCAAGATATTACAGGCAAAAACCCAGCTTTTTCATGCACCTGTGACGATACTATTTTTGGCTAATTCCTAAAGTGTTTGATTTTTCAGTCTAATGTAAAGAAAACTTCTAAAATAAATATTTTAAATGTTTTTTTCCTACACTTTAGCAATGTTGTATCATCAAACTGTATGCTTTTTTACTTTTCTTTTTAGTAAAGGGTTTAATTCTTCATTTAATTACTGTCCGTTTATTATTCAGTCATTCCTTCATTCATTTTCTTTTCAGTTTGTTCCCTTTATTAATCAGAAGTCGCCACAGCGGAATGAACCGCCAACTTATCCAGCATATGTTTTATGCAATGGATGCCCTTCCAGCAGCAACCCAGCACTGGGAAACACCCACACACTCTTGCGTTCACACACATACACTACCTGTGCCGCATGTGTTTAGACTGTGGGGGAAACCGGAGGAAACCCACGCCAAGAAGGGGAGAACATGCAAACTCCACACAGAAATGACAACTGACCCAGCCGGGCGAGCCAGTGACCTCCTTGCTGTGAGGCGACCATGCTAACCACAGCACCATTGCAGAAAGTGATACTATGGCAAGTTATGTAAATAACTCTGGCTTTGGTTGATATTTTATTTTGTATATTGTAGCACTTTGAGTTTAAGAAAAGTGCATCCATCATAAATAAATGCAAATATTGTTGTTGTTGTACATTTTTATTCATTATATTTATCTATTTATATTATATAACAATTATTTGTAATTAATTGATTATTATTAATTACAAGGCAGCATGGTGGCTCAGTGGTTAGCACTGTCGCTTCACAGCATTAAGGTCGCTGGTTCAAGCCCCGGCTGGGTCAGTTGGCATTTCTGTGTGGAGTTTGCATTTTCTCCCCGTGTTGGAATGTGTTTCCTGTGGGTGCTCTGGTTTCCCCCACAGTACAAACATATGTGCTACAGATGAATTGAATAAACGAAATTAGCTGTAGTGTATGAGTGTGAATGTGAGAGTGTATGGGTGTTTCCCAGTACTGGGTTGCAGCTGGAAGGGCATCAGAGCGACCTCTTATGAATAAAGGGACTAAGCAGATGGAAAATGAATTAATTAATGAACGAATGAATGAATAAAGGAATGATTACAACACATTTTACTCATTTCAAAAGTTATTGATAAATTCATATGTTGTCAATATTCTGAAGGATTTTACCTGATTACTTTTAATATAATCATATTTTATGGTCACTATTATTAGCCCCCTTGAGATTTTTTTTTCAATTATCTAAGCTGAATATTAGTTTCTTGAAAAATAACTAGTAATATATTAAAATATTAGGCATCATCATGGTAAAGACAAAAGAAATTACAATGTTATTAAATGTGTTTTAAATAAATCTCTCCATTAAACAGCACTTTAAAAGTAGTTTAGCAGTAGTTTAGTACTTTATTAAGTAGTTTAACAATGGTGAGTTTAAACAAAACCAAAAACTACATTTACTTTAAAGTCTATACTAATGTTACTGTTACAAGCACCAGCGATCCAGTGACTGCGGATCGCCAAAGAACTAATTTAAAGAACTACCATTCCCAGCATGCACCTCGCACACACCAGCTTTCCTGTTTCATTTTGATTGCACTCACACAGCCGGATGATCATTATGCACTGATTGCATGGACTTTAAATCCACCCAACACACACACATCTTGGCTGAGTCTTGTTAGCTGTCAAGTGAACTTTACGATGCGTTCTGCCTAGCCCTGTCTTATCGTTGTCGACTTTTGCATTGTTTGTTTTGTTTATGTTGTTAGCCACTCGAATTGACCACTCGCCTGTTTATTTACCATTCTTTGGTTTTGTCTATATGCACATATTTTGTGCCTGTGTCGACTTCTGCCTACATGATGATTCTTGTTAATAAAGCCTGCATTTGGATTCGCAACTCTGTTGTCAGCATCCCCTTCCATGACAAAAAATAAGCTTAAAAAATGTAAGTACTTATTTATAAAAAGTGCTGAAAAAAAAAAAATCACAAATCTTGCAATGTTTTTAGGAGGACAGCTTAATTGCTTCATGTTCAATCCACTTTAATTTGTAAAAACGATCAAGTTAACTTAATCTATTTGTGTTTGGACTACATGAATAAATTGTGTGGAACCCTGCATTACTTTTACAGTGCATAAGCAATTATCTAAATAAATCTCTGATGTTCCTAGAGTGTGTGTGTGTGTGTGAAGTTTCACCTCAAACTACCACATAAATAATGTTTTATAACTCTCTGAAACTGCCCCTTTTAGGTTTTGATCCTAATTGTGGCATTATGGTGACTGTCGCTTTAAATGCAAATGAGATTGTGCTCTTTTCAGAAGAGGGCGGAGCTACAATGCCTGTGTGTCAGCATAGTGGCAGATTCAAATACAATACTAACGTCATATGCTAATGAGGGAGAGATGGTCACTAGTGGGTGGGGCTTTCCCCCTCTGATGACAAGTACAAAGAGAGAATGTCAATCAAAGTGTTTCTGCAGACTGTTTTTATCAAGTGTGATTATAAAAAAAATGAATTAACACATATTTACCATTAGAAGCTGCTCATATTCTCACACTGTTGCCTCACAACTGTATTTAAACCCCTTATAAAAGTGATTTTTTCATAACAGGTCCCCTTTAAACCAGCATTTTCATCACTAGAGCTGATGTATACGCAGCAAGACAATAACTCTTCACTACGTGAGGAGGTGAAAAATCAATGGAGTGTGAAGCTACGGAGCAGGAACACAGCTGAGGATAAAGCGACCAAATCAGCTGGAGATTGATGATGGAGATGCTGGAGAATTTATGACCGGACCAGCAGTGTGTTTAAAGCAAGACTCGCTGTATATTGAAGGTGTTTTATGACTGTGTGAGGGAATTTCCTCCAGAAACAGCCTGAAGTTTGGCAGCGAGGTAAGGAGGTGGACGTTTATACACACACAGACTCTCACACACACTCACAATCAATCCCGTGCTGTGAAGTTGAACGCAGATGATGGATGTTTCTGTGGGAGTGAAGGATTGGTGTGTTTCTGCTAGAGCGGGTCTCATCTGTACATTAGAGACCAGGGTTTGAATATTTAAGTAAAGGTTTTGGGTTTTAAATATAACAGGAGAATTTGCTGGAGAATTTATGACTGTGTCTGGATAATGGTATATGCACATGATGGTGTTGTTATTGCTGTAACTAAAATAGATATTTTTATTATTTTTAGTAAGCAAAAGTATGTATGTATGCATTAAATAAATAAACTAATAAATAAAGCTTTTAAATAATACTTAAAACTTAATGATAATAATAATAAATATATTTATAGTTAGCAAATATAGTTATAGTTAGATTATCATCATTATTATTATTATTTTCAATATTACTTTTATTGTTTTAAAATGTATTGGAATGGCTACCTTAAACTAATAAATAATAATAATAATAATAATAATAATAATAATAATAATAAATACATTTAAATTAAGCACAATATTATTACTATTATTATTATTATTATTATCATCATTATTATTACTATTATTATTATATTAAAATGTATTGGAATTGCTAGCTTAAAGTAATAAATAATAATAATAATGACATTTATATTAAACAAAAAAATATTATTATCATTATTATTATTATTATTATTACTTTTATTATTTTACAATGTATTGCAATGGCTACCTTAAACTAATAAATAATAATAATAATAATAATAATAATAATAATAATAATAATAATAAATACATTTATATTAAGCAAAAAATATGGTTATTATTATTATTATTAGTATTATTATTAGTATTATTATTGTTATTATTATTATTTTATTATATATATTCTATTATATTACAATATTTGTATTATTATTATATTATTATCATCATCATTACTTTTATTATTTTAAAATTTATTGGATTGGCTACCTTAAACTAATAAATAATAATAATAAAATAATAATAATAATAATAATAATAATACTAATTTAAAAAATAAATATATTTAGATTAAGCATAATATTATTATTTTCATTATTATTATTATTTGATGTTATGTATTCTATTCTATTATATTATTATTAGTATTAGTAATATTATTATCATCATTATTATTACTATTATTATTATATTAAAATGTATTGGAATGGCTAGCTTAAAATAATAAATAATAATAATAATAATAATAATAATAATAATTACATTTATATTAAACAAAAAACATTATTATTATTATTATTATTATTACAATTATTATTATTATTACTTTTATTATTTTACAATGTATTGGAATGGCTACCTTAAACTAATAAATAATAATAATAATAATAATAATAATAATAATAATAATAATAATAATAATAATAATAAATACATTTAGATTAAGCACAATATTATTAGTATCATTATTTGATGTTATGTATTCTATTCTATAATATTATAATATTACTGTTATCATCATCATGTATTAGAATGGCTACCTTAAAGCAATAATAATAATAATAATAATAATAATAATAATAATAATAATAATAAATACATTTAGATTAAGCACAATATTATTAGTATCATTATTTGATGTTATGTATTCTATTCTATAAAATTATAATATTACTGTTATCATCATCATGTATTGGAATGGCTAGCTTAAAGTAATAATAATAATAATAATAATAATAATAATAATAATAATAATAATAATAATTACATTTATATTAAACAAAAAACATTATTGTTATTATTATTATTATTATTATTATTACTTTTATTATTTTACAATGTATTGGAATGGCTACCTTAAACTAATAAATAATAATAATAATAATAATAATAATAATAATAATAAATACATCTAGATTAAGCCCCAAAATGACATATTATTACTAAATATTACGGAAACTGGAATAAAAACAAATAAAAAAACTACAGATTACAAAAAATAAACCAATTATTTAATAAAGCAAAACAAAAATATAGGAAAAATCCTATTCAAATGATCAAAAAGTGCAATACAATGACCTGTGCTGTTTGCTTGAGGTCATTTTTTTATTATTATTATTATTTTAAAAAGTGAAAAATACACAACTGAGATTGAAACTTTTTTTAATTTTTTAAAAGGAAATACAAGTTTAATTTCCTTCAGGTCAAATAAAGAACAACATTAATTTATCCATAATACATTCTTACATCCAAAAACCTTTAAGAAATAAACTCTTTATAACGTCTACAGGAGAATATTATAGTATTTTATAACGAATAAATAAGTCATGTAAATTCAAGCCCCTCCCCAATTCATGAGTCATCATCATGGTGGGCGTGGCCTATTTACATGGTAATATATAAGGGATAAAGATTACCACAATCCATGCTCCGAAACACTGAAGTGCATTATGCTACATTAATAAACCTCACAGATTCACTGTTAGTTTCCATTTTACACTCAGTTATGCATGCATTTGTCTTCCATTATAGCCACAGGCTGAGGGGGAGGAGTGTGATCTTTCCTCTGTAAGGGTCACAGACTTCAGTGACCCCTACTGAGTGCACGACAATAGCAAGCCATGAGGAATTTGCACTAATCCTCTAACAGTGGAAGGATCAGAGCGAATGGGTGGCTATTGAAATGCATTTACTTTTGTTCAGTCCAAACTAGTCCAGGTGAAATGAGCATCATGCATTATTCATATAACATTTAATAAACAGTCAGAAAGTTCACCTGGTGTCTTGATGGGATGATCAGATCCAGGAGAGACATCCGTCTGGCAAGATTTTTCATTTGACGGAGCTCCCTCCATGCTAAAAGCACATTAAGTGAGTCTCTGCAGAGATGGGGAGAAAAGTAGATCAATAAATGGCTCCAAACGTTTAACTGTACAGCAGAAATGTGCTGGCACACACCTTTAAAGTACACATGAAATCAAAACTAACCATTTTGATTTGGTTAGCTCAAATTGCTAGTTTTGTGGTGAACAATTCATCTGTGCATGTCATTTAGAAAAATAAAAACACTTGAGCTTTTAATCTTTAATTGAAATCTGAAAATGCACATCCTCTTTGCATTCAGTTTAATTCTGAGGTTAGGTATTCACAGTCTAAGGTATTGGGTGGGGCTAACATTCTTAACCACGCCCCCTCCTGCTGTCAGTTTTGACAACAAACAGAAATGATGAGCAGGAGGAGTCTGTTAGGTTGTAATAACTCTCCCCAAACGCTTTACGCCAATCTTTCTGAATGAAATGCCTACTTTACTACAGCCAATCAGATCACAGATGAAAAACAAGCCACGTGACAAGCTAAATAGCAAAACGGGGCCCTCACTCAATACTTAGTAAAACCTGCATGTAAAGAGAGCCGTCAAACACCACTCACAGAGACAATTTGTGTTAAATGAAGCAGCAATTGACACTTTATTGAAAAAAAAGATGAGTGCTTTTTCATGGCTCAAGGCTTTTCAAAGGGCTTGGCTAAATTGACCTAATTAAAAGCAACAAATAATAATAAAAATAATGTATAAACATATATTAGATATAAATAATAAATATATTAAATATAAAATAATAAACAAAAATAATACAAAATTATATAATAATAAATAAAAATTGAAATAATTTAGAAATAAAATAGAAATAATGTTAAATATTTTTATATTCTTTTTTCTTTACAATATAAACAAAAAATAAAAAAAATAAATAAATAAATACAAAAAACATGAATAATGTGCTTCCTTATAAATGTGAAAAAAGTAAATAAGGACCAAACAATATCATGATTATCTTCAATAAAATTACTTCATTTCTGATCTGTTCTTCATACAAAGCTGTCATGCACATATATATATATATATATATATATATATATATATATATATATATATATATATATATATATATATATATATATATATATATATATATATATATATATATATATATTAATATAAAATGATATGGAAAAGTGATATAAAAAAGTCATGGACTACATTTAAGATGTTCATTGTGTTTTTGGAAAGCAAATCATTCACTTTTACCTACTCAAAATGAACAGCATAGACATTGTACTAAATATCTTCTTTTGTGATCCACACTCATGTGGGTTTGTGCTGATGAGAGGGTGAGAAAATGATGACAGATTATAGATTTTTGTTTTATTAATCTAGTGCTCTCTGCTGACATCTGTTGGAAGTTTGATAAAAATACAATATTTACTTTTCAGATTAAAAACGTAAAGGGATAGCTCATCCAAAATAAATGTACTCTCCCTAAAGTGGTTAAAAAACGTTTCTTTAATTCTGTCGAAAACAAAAGAAGATTTTTTGAAAAATGTTCCATGGTTCCTGTGGAAGTTAATGGTAACCGTTTTCTAACATTCTTCAAAATATCTTCTTTTATGTTCAACAGAAGACAGAAACTTGAGGCAAGTGAAGGGAGGGTAAATGATGGCATAATTTTCAGTTTTGGGTGAACTGTCCATTAAGGAATTCAACATGACAAGTGCACTGAGAAGTAAACAAAAGCCAATTTTACACATCAATTTAAACCCACACTTATTATCTTCCAAAATATTCTAATATATAGTTATTAATCTTAATAGTGCTGCTTGTTTTATTTATATATATTTATATATATATATATATATATATATATATATATATATATATATATATATATATATATATATATATATATATATATATATATATATATATTGCTGTTTTGACATAATTGTGGATAACAAACATATTGTCATTTCAACATATCAAATTGATTACTTTAAGAGTTTTGACATGTGAAAATGTGACATACAGCATTAACTATGCATCTATAACAGATTTACAAAGCTGTATTTCACACTTTTTCTTAGTTACAAAAATGAAAAACTATGTTAATTAAATTGTTTAAAAATGTAATGTATACAGTTGTGTATACAATCAAAAATTGGCCAAAATTATTTATTTTACATGAATTCACAAAGAAATTGCTAAAAATGCTATATTAGTCATGCCAGGCCAGTAGGTGGCAGTGTTACTCAAATACAAAAATGCTATACACCTGTGCAAATACAGTCCTGTAGGTTATCAATATCGTTTTCGGATGTGTGTGTAAGACTACAAACCTTTAATACACAATTTAATTCACAAAAATAAATCTGAATTTTGATGCACTAAAGCACTTTGAATCCTGTTTTCAGCACTTTGTGTATTTAAGCCTCTCAAAATTTATTGTCATTTATATTAAGTTACTTATAACATCTAAAATCATTGGCAGCTATCTTATCAACAAAGCTTAATACCTGCAAAAGTTAATTTACGTAGAAACATTCAGATAATTATTACAATCACATTATGTCTGCATATTCAATTACTCAATTAATATTACTCAATTCAATTAAGCCAATTTTTTCCCAAAAATCTTCTGATTTTACTTTCAGCACACTGTAAAACGCATGCTGGGTTCCACACAATCGATTTGTGTTGGGGCAACATGAAGGAATTAAGTTAGCATATTTATTTTTTACAAATTTAAGTGAATTAAACATAAAACAATTAGGTTGATCTCCCAAAAATATCAAAAATTGTGTTTGTTCAGCTCATTTTAAATAAGTAATTTGAATAATTTTAACAAAGTGTACATACAGTCTGATTTAGCCTAAAAAAATTAATTAATTTCTTCATTTCTGTACTGAAGAACTACTTCTGCATGACATGTACTATTTAAAAAGCATTGTTGAAGAAAATAGTTATATAGTTAAAAAAACAGCTAAGTTTTAAACAACTATATTAGCATTAAAAACAACTGCTGATGAGTTTAATGCTGGTTTCATTTACAATAGTCAGCCTAACGTTTGGATTTATTTAACACTAGCAACAACATCGGCAAACTGGCTCAAACATGCTAGTTTCCCCTTAAACATGCATCTAAAACTTTTTAAACTTCCCTTTAAGTGTGTTTTTCAACTTCACACATTGATCTTTGGTTGAATAACACGTTGTCACACAACACAAACTTCCACTTTGGCATAAATATTGTTTTGTATTGCCTCTTCAAAGAAACGTGTTTGAAAGCAACACAGTTTACGCTAACAAACGACACTCGGGGAGGAAGAACCACTTACGGCGCGCTTTAAAGCAATAAATATCACCTGACGCGTATAAATAATAATAAAACACCTTGGTAAACACCAAAAGATGAACTTTAAAACCTATAAACATCGCGTATTTGAATTTTGAAACCAAAAATCCCCTCGCTTGCAGCTGCGTGCGTCATTGCGCGTAACCGCTGGAGAGCCTCGCACCATTGCGCGCGCTCTCCTCACTCACACGCGATCAAAACGAGCACAAAACACAAATAATATAGTTAACAACAATCTTCTACATCCGAAAACTATGAAAACATTCAATAAAGATGAACGGAATCGAAACCGAGACGCGTCCTCGCAATCCCCAGCCCGAACAACAAAACCATGACGCCATTTTCTGCAAAACAACCGCGTTCGGAGAGGAAACGCGACGCATTTACGCGTCTAAAACACACGCAAGTCGCTTCATCTTATGTTTGAGGGCCTAAAAGAAGCTTGTTGATGTTCTCACCGATAAATTCCCGGAAGATCTTCGACTTTGGCTCTCTTGATGTGCTGCTGGATGTTGCGTGACGCGTCCACGCGCATGAATGTGACTCTTTCCAGCACACGTGCACTATTGAGCAAACACTTGAAATCCATCAGGGTGCCGTGACCTAGTGCGCATACTTAACTTACTTAACTTATACACAAGCAGTTTGGTTTTATATTCGCGCATTAAGACTTTCTCCTTGATAATATAATTTCAGAAAAGTATTATTTGCTAAGAGGGAAATCATATTAGCAGCCAATGACTATCAAAGTACATTGTTCACAGGCAATTAAATAGTCCTAATGTTATTTTGAAGTCTTATACATGTAATTTCAGACAGAATATTAAAAGTAACATGGTAAACAAACAATATAGACAGCATGACTGAATAAATGTGCGAATATAA
This sequence comes from Danio aesculapii, assembly GCF_903798145.1. Lineage (NCBI taxonomy): Eukaryota > Metazoa > Chordata > Actinopteri > Cypriniformes > Danionidae > Danio > Danio aesculapii. The sequence continues at coordinate 56,263,082 of NC_079438.1, forward strand.
AACCAACTTTACTTTAATCACAAGAAGGCTTACCTAAAATATCCAGTGTTCGAGTTTCCTGAAGCGTAGATTGATAAATGATCGCCAAACATGACATTTCGACTGAAGTTGATCCAGACGGCTAATATTATTACAGTAAATCACTTTAACTATCATGCAAATGCAAGTAAAGTCGCTTTAAACATTTTAAAAGTTTACAACTAGCTTTAAAATAAAATTCTGACGATGATTAAACTAAAAAAGTGGCATAACAAGTTAAGGTTCAGCTCAATAATTTCTTTAAAATAAACTTTATGTAGCCTATTCAATATTTATTTATTTTTTTAATTGATCACATTTGAACTTCTTTAATAATTATTGTAATTTAATGTGTAGTATATTATCAATAAAGAAAGTCTAATAAAGTGAATTAAAATGCTTTCTACACTAGCTGTTTACATTTACCACTAACAAAATGAGATTGTATAACCAACGTTAATCATAGGCTACCCATAGTCTTAATATTATAAAATATCATTAATACAGTTTTAATCGGATATCTTACCCATAAAACTGATTTATATTTACAGTATATGAAGAATAATAATGTAAAATGTGTGATGCAAAATAAGTGGTCAATGCAAAGTAAACTCCTGACCCGGGTAGAGGCGTTGCTGGGAAACCGCCGAGAGCGCGGGAAAAAAAATCATTTTATTTAGCACGCAAGTATCTGTTGCTTATAAGGTTGTAATTGAGATAGATAGATAGATAGATAGATAGATAGATAGATAGATAGATAGATAGATAGATAGACAGATAGATAGATAGATAGATAGATAGATAGATAGATAGATAGATAGATAGATAGATAGATAGATAGATAGATAGATAGATAGATAGATAGATAGATAGATAGATAGATAGATAGATAGATAGATAGATAGATAGATAGATAGATAGATAGATAGATAGATAGATAGCATTACAGATGGACGGTCAGATAGCGAGATAGATAGATAGGATGGTCAAAACGATGTATGGATGGATGGATGGATAGAACATTATAGATAGAACATTACAGATGGACGGTCATATAGCGAGATCGATAGATAGGATGGTCAAAACAATAGATGGATGGATGGATGGATGGATAGATAGACAGAACATTACAGACGGATGGTCAGAGAGCGAGATAGATAGGACGGTCAAAACGATGGTTGGATGGATGGATGGATAGAATATTATAGATAGAACATTACAGATGGAAGGTCATATAGCGAGATAGATAGATAGGATGGTCAAATTAATGGATAGATAGATAGATAGATAGATAGATAGATAGATAGATAGATAGATAGATAGATAGATAGATAGATAGATAGATAGATAGATAGATAGATAGATAGATAGATAGATAGATAGATAGATAGATAGATAGGATGGTCAAAACGATAGATAGATAGATAGATAGATAGATAGATAGATAGATAGATAGATAGATAGATAGATAGATAGATAGATAGATAGATAGATAGATAGATAGATAGATAGATAGATAGATAGATAGATAGATAGATAGATAGATAGATAGATAGATAGATAGATAGATAGGATGGTCAAAACGATAGATAGATAGATAGATAGATAGATAGATAGATAGATAGATAGATAGATAGATAGATAGATAGATAGATAGATAGATAGATAGATAGATAGAATGGTCAAAACGATAGATAGATAGATAGATAGATAGATAGATAGATAGATAGATAGATAGATAGATAGATAGATAGATAGATAGATAGATAGATAGATAGATAGATAGATAGATAGATAGATAGATAGATAGATAGGATGGTCAAAACGATAGATAGATAGATAGATAGATAGATAGATAGATAGATAGATAGATAGATAGATAGATAGATAGATAGATAGATAGATAGATAGATAGATAGATAGATAGGATGGTCAAAACGATAGATAGATAGATAGATAGATAGATAGATAGATAGATAGATAGATAGATAGATAGATAGATAGATAGATAGATAGGATGGTCAAAACGATAGATAGATAGATAGATAGATAGATAGATAGATAGATAGATAGATAGATAGATAGATAGATAGATAGATAGATAGATAGATAGATAGATAGATAGATAGATAGATAGATAGATAGATAGATAGGATGGTCAAAACGATAGATAGATAGATAGATAGATAGATAGATAGATAGATAGATAGATAGATAGATAGATAGATAGATAGATAGATAGATAGATAGATAGATAGATAGATAGATAGATAGATAGATAGATAGATAGATAGATAGATAGATAGATAGATAGATAGATAGAAAGAACATTACAGGTGGACGGTCTGATAGCGAGATAGATAGATAGGATGGTCAAAACAATGGATGGATGGATCCTCTGCAGGAATAAACACTAATAATACATTCTCAACAGACACTTGAATGTAAATCAAGAACACAAGCAGAGCACGTAAGAAAAAAATGTATTTCTGTAACAGCCGAAATGCAAAATATCATCAAACCTGAAAATACACATCTATATCATTGAGAACACATGGGCCAACAGGACACAAACTGTATAAAGGACACGAGAGAATGAGATAAATGCCTATTAACACCTCCAATGCGACATCTGGAGAGTCAGAATAGTCCAGCAGGTATAAAAATAAGGCCTTCAAAATCTTTACAATTGTTATGGCTGGGTCACACTGAAGCACTGCAGGTATATATATATAATACACATCGATATTTCATATAATCGATCTATGGACTTTTGTGTTTGAGGAGAGGAAGGACACACTGTATGAAGCCGCTTGTGCAGTGTCATGACAAAACCATCTATTTCGCAAATGACATTCAGTAATAATGGCAAAGTAGTAGTAATACGCACACATGCAACAATACATTTATCAGTAGACGGACTGAACAGAAAGAAGAACATTAGAGAACTAATTCATATTGCTTCGGGCAGTTTCCTTTACATGGAAGCAAGCGGTGAGTCTTTCACAGGGATTTTAAGCTTGTAATGATACAATTATTCCATTAAAACCAATGACAGTTTAAACCTTACACAGTTCCTAGAAGGGAAAAAAGATAAGATGACTGAAAACAAAAATCAAACAGCCAAAAAAAGCAAGATTACGTTTATAAATAAAGCCATATTTGCATATGACTAGTATTGGAATGATTTACAAATTACAATTAACCCCCCACCCACCCCTGGACATACAGCTGTGGCGAAAAACCGTTCAAGAAAAATAGATCCTGCATTGATTTTTAATCAATTTTTTCAATCAACTCTTTTGAATCAATTCTGATCTAGTTTTTAACCACATGTGGTAATCTAGGCTAGGTTTTAACAGCGGGTGTTGCTCTAGGCTAGTTTTTCACAGCAGATGGCGCTCTAGGCTGGTTTTTAACAGCAGACGTTGCTTTTGGCTAGTTTTTAACAGATGATGGCGCTCAGAGGCTAGCTTTTAACAGCCGACGTCACTCTAGGCTAGTTTTTAACAGCAGATGGCGCTCGAAGACTAGCTTTTAACAGGGTACGGCGCTCTAGGCTAGTTTTTAACAACAGATGGCGCTCTAAGGCTAGCTTTTAACAGCAGACGGCGCTCAAAGGCTAGCTTTTAACAGCAGACGGCGCTCAAAGGCTAGCTTTTAACAGCAGACGTCGCTCTAGGCTAGTTTTTAACAGCAGATGGCGCTCAAAGGCTATTTTTTTTACCACACGTGGCGCTCTAGGCTAGTTTTCAACAGCAGATGGCGCTTGAAGGGTAGTTTTTAACAGCGGACATCCCTCTAGGCTAGTTTTTAACAGCAGATGGCGCTTAAAGGGTAGTTTTTTACCACACGTAGCACTCTAGGCTAGTTTTCAACAGCAGATGGGGCTCGAAGGCTAGTTTTTAACAGCGGACATCCCTCTAGGCTAGATTTTAACAGCAGATGGAGCTCAAAGGCTAGCTTTTAACAGCGCACGATGCTCTAGGCTAGTTTTTCTCAGCAGATGGCGCTCTAGGCTGTTTTTTAACAGCAGTTGGCGCTCTAGGCTCTAGATGCTCAAAAGCTAGCTTTTAACAGCGGACGTCACTCTAGGCTAGTTTTTAACTGCAGATTGCTCTCAAAGGTTAGCTTTAAACAGCAGACTTGGCTCTAGGCTAGTTTTTAACAGCAGATGGTGCTCTAGGCTAGTTTTTAACAGCAGATGGCACTCAAAGGCTAGCTTTTAACAGCAGACATCGCTCTAGGCTAGTTTTTAACAGATAATAGGGTTCTAGGCTAGGTTTTAACAACTGACGTTGCTCTAGGCTAGTTTTTAACAGCAGGTGGCGCTCAAAGACTAGCTTTAAACAGCGCTTTAAATGCTCTAGGCTAGCTTTTAACAGCAGACGGCGCTCTAGGCTAGCTTTTAACAGCAAAACTAGCCTCTAGGCTAAGCTAGTTTTTAAACAGCAGACGCACTCAAGGCTAATTTTTAACAGTAGACGGCGCTCTAGGCAAGCTTTTAACAAAAGATGACGCTCTAGGCTAGTTTTTAACAGCAGACGGCGCTCTTGGCTAGTTTTTAACCACCCACAAGGTAGAGCACTTGTGCATTAATGTAAATTGTCTTTTATGTTATGAGATTAATGTAAACACAGCTCGCTATGAACACTTTGCTTAAATCTTTCCTAACTTTTAATGGTTATTTTAGTTTCAAGTGTATTTTAAAGAATTCAATTCAATTCAAGTTTATTTGTATAGTGCTTTTCTTAATATATGCAAGCAGAGTATGGCGGTTTGTAAAGCATACAGCACCGTTTGCTGTCAAAACTACTATAAATGCTGGTATTCTCCATGCCATGCCAGTAGGTGGCGTGGCACCTGTAAAGAAACACTCGGCGCCTCTGCACACACAGTCCTGTAGTCCACTATATTGCTGTTTTGGTTGTTTTTTCCATTTTTAGGCCCCCAAAATGCTGTTGTCGTGTAAATTAATGATGATGATGATGATGATGATTATTATTATTATTATTATTTCGTTAAATGCTCAAATCTGTTTTGTGGAAATGCCCCCTTATAGAAGAAACAAAACAAAGTAAATACACAAAAATAAATTAATTAAAAAAACATGAAAAAAAATGTAATAAAATAATAAAAAATAATAAAAAAAAATAATAAAATAATTTAAAGTCAGAATAGATTCGATTGGCTGAATAAAAAAAGAATTAGTACATATTTGCTTTAGAAAGTTTCCTTTACATGGAAGCAAATGGTTTTGCTCAGTGTTTTCTGCTTAAAGCACAACTGAACATGTAGATTAAAATATTATTATTTAAACCAAATGCAATTTGAATCTCAGTGAATTCCTGGTGAAATCGGCAACTTGATCAGTTTGGAAACCTGTTTGGAAATAAACATTATTAAGAAAATGACTAAATGAACTTAAACTAATCCAATCAAGGTGCGTGTTTTGTGTTTTTTTTTATAATAATGATAACTTCCAAACAGGTTTACAAACAAAGTACACAAAAGCAAAAATAAAAAAAATTGCACTGCTATGCCATGGTAACATTCATTCATTTCTAAAAGAGGGACATTAGAGTAATACTTCATAGCTTTGTTACAGTTCATAAAGTGACGCCGGAGCACAAATCCAGTCTTATGTTGCACGGGTATATTTTTGGCAAAATCCAAAAGTTTTTAGTTGTATTCCTGCAAAATATAGTGCTATCCCAACAAACCATACATCCATGAAAGCATATTTATTCAGCTTTAAAAAAAATTCAAAATAATTTACACTTATGACAGGATTTGTGGTCTAACGTCAAATTTACGAACTGCAGTACAGAGTTTTGTTGCACTAAAACAAGGTCAATAAGAGCTTTCATAATCAGATCAGTGTACAGTTCTGTTTACTTACGCGGTCCTTCACTCTTTTCTGGACAAAAATATATATTATTATGTCAATAATCGTATAGAATAATCTCCAATGATTAACGTGCAATGGGAAAAGGCAAAACATTGTAACTGATCGTCCTCGTCTGGGCAGTTTTCACAACCTCAAAAATATTACAGCGCCAAATCCACATGGAAGCACTTCACCCATAATAGATGGCGTGGAAGGGATCCGGGGTTGGTTTTTTAGCTCTGACAGTTTCGCATTGGCAGCAAGGCAACACGGTTATAATCGTACATCATGTTTGCGAGGGGGGTAAAGGAGAGGCGTCACAGCAAACACAAGCCGGGTTTCACAGAGTGTATATTGTCTCAACTATACATGATTATTCCTACTCCTCAATTCATATAGCAACATTTTTATAAATAATAGAGTATCTCCAATAGATGAAAGTGCAAAAATTGGATCTTTAGAGGAGTTCTGCCTCTGTAAGAAATATTACGCAAAAGACGAAGACCTTCTCAGAGATTAAACAAGAGGAAATTGAGTTTGTTGTGTAAGATTAAGGGAATAGTGAAGATTAGAATTAAGGGAAGATTAAGGTTTAAACCCAAATTATACATTGGTTTTAATATGTATGAATGGAGCGTGCATGATATGAATTTCATTATCGTACAGTATAATTTTTGCTTCCAGTTTTCTGGTTTAGCGTTGACACTGTGTGGATAAAATGCCCAAAAAACACAAAAATAACTCAAAGTTTATCTGCAAACTGTGCATTGCAGGCATGCTTAGAAAAATCAGACATGCACATAAACTTGTAACCATTTTTGCACTACTTATTTTGTCCACAAGGTGTCAACAATGGAAAAAAAAAAAAAAAACGAACTACTGAAGACAGCAAAAACAGCACATTATCAAATGGATTATACTTTGAAAGGATGTTCACTTGACTTTGTGTGTTTGCTAATGTACACATACAAAGTGTATATTCTTTGGGCTTTATTGACCTCATTCTGCGATGCGGAAGCATGCTCGTTTTTGCGATTGTTTTGGAACATCCATTTCAGCCGCCTATGGGAGAAATTACTAAAAATAATAAATGGCTTAAAACGATCAAACTACTTGCTCTACAAACAAGCGTGTTCATGATTATACATAACAATATGTAGAATATAATAAGAAAATGTCAGTTTGCAACGTCAAGCAGCATAACAAGCTGTCTAAAAATGAATGGAAGTGAGTGAGACCGGAAGTCTTGAGCCATATAGATTCCAATGGCTGCGCCTGTTCGTACGTGAAGAATAAAGTCAATAGTCACACATGAATTTGAAGATATTAAGCAATTTCTGAAAAGTCTAACTTTTCGCTCAACCAATAACGTGGGTTTACCATTGTCAAAGAATGGTAGACGATTTCCTGTTTGGAAATAATCATTATGGTGATGTAATGGAGCAAAAATAAAACACTTTACTTGTGACATCAACATAAAATGGCAATTATAATACATATTACAATTGTAGATTCTATGCAAAGCTAGATTTTCTGTCAAATCGAATGGGAGTTTGTACTTTTTTAGGATTTTTTTTTGGAAATGTTTTCTATTGTGACGTGCTATTATTGCATTAGAATGTATTTTAATGCAAAATAGGCATTAAAATCGTACACAATGAGACCAGGAATGTGTACACTACTGTTCAAAATACAAGTTTTAATGATACTAATAAATTAAATATTAAAATATATTAATATAAAAAAAGAGGTATTTTAAGTAATAATGTTATTTAACAATTTGACAGTTTATTGCTGCAGGTTTAATCAAAAAGCTAGAGCATTTGAGAGCATAATATGCTAAGATTGTTGCTTTTTTATGTTTATAGTAGCATATTATGCTCCTAAATTTTGTATTTATTTGATTGGACATGCAGTAACAAACTGTAAAATTGTTAAATAATAATATAACTTAAAATACATTTTTTATATTAATATATTTTAATATTTAAATTATTATTATGAAAACTTGAATCTTCCAGTCTTCAGTGTCACACGATCCTTCAGAAATGATTGTGATTTGCTTTAAAAACAGCAATTATTTAAAATAAAAACCATTTGTAACATTATAAACGCCACTTTTGGCAAATTTAATGCATGCTTACTAAATATAATCAAACATTTTTCTGCTAACTCTTTGAGAAGGTCTTCATTTTTGATGGTTGAACACTTAAAGGTGCACAAATGACCTAAGGACATCTATAAGACATCTTCAAATGCAAATGAGCTGTTGCCTCCACCCCCTTTCCAGAAGAGGGCGGAGGCAACTGCTCATTTGCATTTAAAGTGACACAAAAAAAAATCACTGTTTTATTTTGTTTGCTTTGAGAAGGTCTTCATTTTTGATGGTTGAGCACTTAAAGGTGCACAAATGACCAAAAGACATCTTTAAAAACAAACTAAATTGGCAACAGACTCGACTGACTGCCAATACTGGCTCACAGCAATGTACCTTTCCTCTAGAAGAGGCTGAAATCCTCTGGGTACATCCAAATTTCAGTTACTGTTCCTTTAAAAAAATTAAATAATAATTATAATAATCTGAGAGTATAAATGGACCAAGCGAAAGACGCTCTATAAAGATACACACATGTATGACTACGGAAGATAGAAATCACTAAATCCTTTAACCTCTGAGAGATACTAACAATAAATACAAAATAAAATAAAACAATTATAATAAAAGATATGTACACACATTTCCAACAATAATACTTTTTTTTTAAATGGCATACAAATATACTTCTGCTCAACGTGTGAAGCACTAATCGGGTCTGTTAGAAAAATTAATAAAGAACGATAAATTATTATACAAAATTCATCAGTCGCTTTACAACAGGCGTGCGAGTCCTGACGTCTGAATCCACGCAAGAAATACTCAAAAACCTGAATTCATCCCATTTAGAAAAATACGACTTGCCAAAAAAAAAAGCGTCTGTAAAATATTCCCTTAATTGAAACGTTTAAATTCCCCTCCTATTGTCTAGGCATGAATTTAAGTGCACTTCAGATCGACACGGCTGAGTCTGAAGAAGGGTTTCCCTCCGTATTTACAAAATAAAACTTAATATGTGCATCGCTGAATGTCTGAAACAGGTCGTGTGCTGGTTAAAAATCGGAAACTGAAGGTCTTGAAACATCGTCATTTCAAAGCAACTCTCAGATGAAGCTTTTTTTTGTGTTTTTATTTTCCTAACAGGAAGGGATAGGAAGAAGCCCTGTAGGGAAAGTGAACGAATATGCGGAGACTCAACCGTAGCGGGACAGAGGCAGCGGTGGATAAAGGCAGGACAGACACAGTGCTGGAGTCCCATCAGGAACCACTGGACATCCAGGAGCTTCCAGCGTCACCACAGATTTGCACTGCATCAGTGAGGGACCCTAGCCTGCAAAAGAGATGTTTAGAGCACTTGCATGAATTTGTCTTAAATGCATTTCATTTTCATACCGTATAAGTTTTGCTTACGGTTTCCTGGTTTAGTGTTGACACTATGTGAATAAAATGACAAAAAAAGTGAATAAACAATTCCAAGTTGACCTGCAAACTGTGCATTGCAGGCATGCTTAGAAATTGCAGGCATGCGCAGTAACTTGTGATTGTTTTTGCACTACTTATTTTGTCCACAAGGTGTCAACACTAAAGGAGAAGGAAGAAACGAACTACTGAAGACAGCAAAAACAGCCCGTTATCAAATAGATTATACTTCGAAAGGATGTTCCCTAGACTTTAATAACTATTATTGGTTAATTAACTAATCTGTGGTCACGTAAAGTAAAATAATTCACAACAAAAAAAATAAATAACTTTTTAAAAATATGATTATATTGATCAGTAGAGTGTTTTCAGTGGATAAAACACAATAATATTTCAAACATGCATGCATTTGTTAATATAAACTCCCATCTGTACCTGTCTGCTCAGGGTGTTTTGTGGCGTTTCTGCGACCGCAGCTAGTAAAACGCTGCTGCTCTTCCTGAATATCCCATCCAGTGCAGATTTGGTGGTTTTGCTGGGTTTGTCGCTGCCGGTGCTCGACCCCGAACTCTTCCTCTTCCTCCCATCAGAGCCTCCAGATGGCATAACACTGAGAGACGGGATGCCTGCGGGATCCTGCACTCGTTTGGCCCTCGAACTCAGAGCTGCCGTCCCGTTACTGATGTGCGCTGGAAAATCATAGCTGTTCCCGTTCTTCCGCTTTTTGGGTGTTTCCGCTGAGGCTTTCTGGTTTTTGGCCGGTTTTTTCCTCTGCTGTCGGGGTCCCGGTTCGGGGTCCCGAATACAGAAAACGCCAGCGCCGTTGTGAGAAAAAGAAAGCATGGAGACGCCGTCCAGAGGAGCTGAGAGAAACGCTGAGCTCAGAGGAGAGACTTCAGACGCACTTTCCACCGCTAGAGGGACTTTCCTGAAACAAAACAGGATTTGACATTATTTCCTAGATTATTTTTTCTTCTGGAGAAAGTCTTTTTTGTTTTATTTTGACTAGAATAAAAGCGGTTTTTATTTTATTTTTATTTTAAGGTCAATATTATTAGCCCCTTTAAGCAATATTTATTTTGGTTTGTCTACAGAACAAACCACTGTTATACAATGACTTGCCTAATTTCACATCAAATTTTTTTGTTGACTCAAATTAAGTTTTCTAGTCATTTCAACTTACATCAATCAAACTGACTGAAGATGTTAAGTATATATGTTTTTTATAATTATAATTTATTTTTTATATTATTTTGAATATTATTGTATTTTTTATATATAATTTTATTTATGTCTTTTATGGCAAATTACAGTAAAAAAGATTTAGATTTAGTATAGATAGTGTCAACTTAAGCACATACAATGTGGGGAAAAAATGTGGAAAAAAAAATACCAACAAATAAAAAGGTAAAATGCGTTGCTTTGGAGAGGTTGAGATATATCAATAATGACAAATTGGAGATATCTGATAAAACATGCGGACAGTCATTAGAACACCTTAATGCGTTGGAACAAATGCAAGCGTAACCAATGACCCGTCAATAACATAGTAATTAAAGATTGAGTGTAATTGATATTCACTATTCATAATCTATAATGTTTTTTATGATATGCCCAAACTATTATTTGACAATAAAACTACAGTCAGGATAAGGTATTTTTCTGGTAATAGAAGAACAGTGTTACTTTATACTTGCTTTTATTTCTGCATTACCTGACCAGCTAAATGATATTTTGCTTTCATGTGCATTTGTCCCTCTGTGTTCTGTTGTTGGGTTGTTCTGTCATAGGTTAGGGTTTTCATGTATTGTATTGTATATGTATTATTACTGTTTTGGATTGTATCTTTTTTCTTTTCTTCTAGATTTTGTTGTAGTTTAATAAAATGCAAAAAGCACACAAATAAACGTTAAGAAATAAAAAGGTAAATAATAATGTGGCTTAACAAAAACTCTACAATACACTCTACTTTGCACTTAGGACAGAAAAAAAAATCAATTTGCTGGAACAAGGACTTGGTATATATTTGACAATAAAACAAGTGGGTCCCAAATTTTCTTAAACTGGTTAGATGAACCTCTAGACAACAGAACACCACCCTTAATTAACCTGGTTAAGCCTTTAAATGTCACTTTAAGCTGAATACTAGTATCTTGAAAAATATCTAGTCAAATATTATGTGCTGTCATCATGGCTAAGCTAAAAGAAATCAGTGTGTGTGTGTGTTCTGCACCTCCACATCAGAGAGTTGACGTGTTTCTCCACCATGCAGTGAAGAGCCAGCCTCACCCGATCCCACCGTCTGTCAAACACGTAATGACCCCGTCCCATCAGCCGACTGCTGAACGCACAGCACTAGAGCAACACAGGACATTAATCAGGACACACTTCATACTCTTCAATGGACTCTTTATCCTAGACTCTTCTTGGTGTTGCCATTAATCATTTGTTCATGCGATACTTCATATTGTACATTAAAAATAGGAGGATGGAAACACAGCTAATGGATTTATTAAGGCATTTTTACAAACACTGTAAGTCAGAGCAGTCTGAAGGGAAATTTCACTTAACCCAAACCATAAGCAACCAACACAAACCATTTTGACTCAGTATATAACGATATACAGGAGCAGTATCACACGAGTAGCAGTGCGATAAGGCTGTATATCGGCTCTGGTGGGAGGTGTGCGTTGCCTTAGTGTCCCACCAGTGCTGATTTACAGCCATATCGCACTGCTAGAAGTGTGATTTTGCATTCATACAACAGTTCGACGGCACAATCGTGTATATAAAAAAGAAAATCAAACACGGAGAGTCTCGAAAACCCTTTTGTATAAGGAACTACTTTCTTCCGCCATTCATTCACATCTGCAGCTGACGTCAGAACAGCAGAAACTATTGCTCATTTACCAACGTCACTTTAGAGCTAGTGTTTGAATGATTCTCTAGCGTAATGTCTAAAGTGATGACAAAACAGGTGATCGTGCTCACATTTTAAGATTATAAGGCTGAACAGCATGAAATGCCATCAGTCTACAGAGATTTCCCAGTATTTCTCTGTAGCAAACGGGAGATCTCAATAATTAACCCTGAAAAAGCCAAGCAAAGCAAACACTAACAGATTACTATGGTATAAATACAGCACTACAAAATACAAAAGACAGAGATCAACTTATGTCATTTACCTGTTCTGAAATGAGTTGTTCAGCTGGAGTTTGAAATGTACGCTAAAAAAATGCTGTTTTCCTCCCCTAAGGGATTATTATGCAGCCTCTGTCGCCATCTTGTGGCAGAACATCAACCGTCTTTGCTCTGCTCAGTATGATAGGCTGACGGCCACCAATGTGGTCAATCTCCGAAATAATAAATATTTAAAATAGGCACTGTGCTTATAAATAAACTGCATTGTTGCAATCTAAACAACTACATTCTCGTCTAATAAGCCTCAAGAGTACACCATGTTGTCCAACAGCTGCAATATTTGTCAAACTGTAGTGAGCTTATTGATCTGCTGTCACTCTATGAGGGCGGAGTAATACACAAGGGTGAAGAGGCTGTAAGAGTGCTGATATTACCTTAATATCTCACGACTATCAGCCAATCAGATTCGAGAAACACACAGAACTGTTGTATAAATACATATATTACATCCTATTTCAATATAAAATAGTCAAAAGCGCTTAAAGTTTAAAAAGCAAACGAATTCTCTTGGCTTATGGTGCATGTTGAAAGCGAGGGTGTGAATATACATGTTGGTAAATAAATACACAAATGCAGAGTCTATTTCTGACTATGACTAGTAGTTTTGAACTCCAGGAGGAGTTGAAGTCAGAAATATTAATGTAGTACAGGGGTGAATAGTGTTTTAGCTTAGCTCACGCTCATAGCTCGAGGGTGGTGTGGTGAATAATGGCACAGCAGCTTCTCAGACTCCTCAAATGGCTCGATTTCTCCTTCATCACTGGACAGACGTGTGTCGACGCTGGGTTTCTGCCAGCTGGGCACTGGTTCTGGAGGAGGAGGAGCAGGTGCTGAGCTCAAAACCATTGCACCGGCACCACCACCACACACTCTGAGGAACAAAACAAAGCATGCAACATTTATTTATTTATGCGCAATCTTACTTTATTTGAAATCTATTCGATATTTAGGCAGAAAAACAGCACTATGGGGCCGATCACACCGAACACGCTTTTCTGCGTGACTCGCATTGTAACCATTGCTGCGCCTCGTATTTTTGCCATTGATAACAAGTCAACTCTGAATGGAAAAGCGTGTTAATTTACTCGCATCAGTTTCATTCTCCAATCAAATGAAAGCAGAGGCGGGGTTTCCGTTGAGGTGACAGCAGTGTTTGTGAGACAACTACGAAGACTTGTGAAGTCAGTGGAGAGACTTGTGGTTGATGTTTTGAGTTATCCAGAGCTGTATGACTCCCGAATCGTGAATATCACAATATTATTAAATATTAAAATTATACCAATGTCAAAAGCAACACTCGCGCACAATACACAGCTGATTCAGTCATTGCTTAGCGACATAAAAAGCACACCGTGCTTCTTTGTGTGGTGCGCCTTGCATTTTTGGAACGGAAAGGCGCGTTCGGTGTGATCATCCCCTAAGTGAAATGAATCCTACGACCCTTTCATAAAACATCTAGGCTTTTCTACTTGTGTTATTTACAGTATAACATCTTAAATCCAGTGTTTAAAACATGCAACATCTCTTTCTTCATTTGCAATCTTTCATTTAGTTTTTTAGGCAGGCTAAGAGAAAACAGGCAATCAAACAAACTACCCACAACCGTCAGACTTGCAAAAGAAAAACCAAAAAACAATGCATATTCAGCACAATTCTTCTGCAAAAGGCTGCCAAGTAATAAAGAATCACTTACACGACCCTTTCATAAAACATCTAGGTTTTTCTAATTGTATGTTATATAGAACATTTTTAATCCAGTGATTAAAACATGAAACATTTCTTTCTTAATTTGCAATATTTCGTTTAGATTTTTTAGGCAGAAAAACAAAACTAAAAGAAAACAGACAATCAAACAAACCCCCATAACATGATAGACTTACTAAAAAAGCAAAGAACAACTGTATGTATTGACCTTATTCTTCGATGCGGAAGTGCGCTCGTTTTTGCGATTGTTTTAGAACTTCCGACTCAGCTGCCAATGGGAGAAATGACTAGGAATAATAAACGGCAGAAAACGGTAGAACTACTGGCTCCACACGCAAGAGTTTTCATGACAATACAGACAAAGTAGAATAATATAATAAGAAAAGATCAGTTTGCAACATCAAGCAGCAAACCGAGCTGTTTTTAACGTCTAAAAATGAATGGACGTGAATGAGAGCGGAAGTCTCGAGCCAAAAAGATTCCAATGGCTGCCCCCGCTCGTACGTGAAGAATAAGGTGAATATTCAAGCACAATTCTTCTGCTAAAGTTGGAAAAGGTTGCCAAGTAGTAAAGAATTAAAGTCTCATATGTACCTTTCATAAAATATCCAAGTTTTTCTAATTGTATGCGTTATACATAACATCTTTAATCAAGTTTAAAACATGCAACATTTGTCTTTTTTATTTTCCATTTAATATTATCATTTCAGTTCAGTTTTAAATTCAGTTATAAAATAAAAATGTTTTAGGCCTTTTCATTCAAATGTTTTCTGATTTTTGTTGTTATAATTATTGATTTTACCATTTATTACACAGCCAATAATATTTATTCATATTTTAAACTAGCTTTTGGCTTACAATTTTCAAAAATGTTTTTTTTTTTTATGTATTTTGTTATTTTATTTATTTTATCTTCCATTTAGCTTTAATTTATTTTTATTTAAGTATTTATATTTACTAACAGGAGTTTACAGTAGTTTTTTGTCAAATTTTTCATTTTTACCATATAGTTTTATTTAAATTGCAAATTTGTATTGTTTGCTAATACTGTATAAACTAATATAGCTAATTTCAGTTTAATTGAAATATTAGCACTTAGTTCTACCAAATTCAACCAAACAATACAAATTTATTATATATATATATATATATATATATATATATATATATATATATATATATATATATATATATATATATATATATATATATAAATAATGGACAAAAATGAACTACAAAATGACTAAAACTTCACTATTAAAATGAAAACATAAAATAGAAAACTATTCCTATTATTTATAAACTTTTTTTACAAAAGTTACACAAAATTTCTCTGATTTTAATGACCATTCATTTGTTCTTCCAATTTAAAAATAAAACTGAATATATTTAAAAATGCACATACTTCTCTTTACAAGTCTCAGTACGTACTTGTGCAAGTGTGAATTGGCCATCCGCAGTTTGAGGGTGGGCGTAGTCTTGCCATTGGTGCAGCTTGCTGATAGGCTGGCTGCTTCGTCATGTGACGGTGTGACCTGCACTGATTGGCTGCCTGCTTGAACATCTTTTTTCGGCCCCGTCTCCTTCTCTTTCGCCCGTCCTTTATGCTCCGCCAAGAGTATGTCGAAATCTTTCCTTCGCCCCAGGACCGCTCTCCGGTGGGTCAGAGAGTGAGTCTGTAACACAATCCATCGAACACATTGTATAATTGCATGTAAAAGTCAATGTATGATGATTAAATGATGCATTAATGAGGGACGATACCAACCTTACAGGTTAAAGATCGAGTGCAAGGCCGCTTTGTCTCTGGGTCCAAAACCCCACAGTGTTTATTAGGATCAAACACTCGCCCTGGGTGACAAAATAAAAAAAATCATACTTCATATTTGGCTGAAAATAAGACATGTATAAAGTAAATACCTCATCAATAAGCTACTCATATATGATAAATAATAAAGGTTGTTATGAATATTTTTTATTATAATTCATATACAACATTGTGAACATGCATCTAATAAAATTCTATAGGTATAAATTAATGAAATTATTCATTCATTTTTCTTCGGCTTCCAATTCATCTTTATTTCTGTAGCGCTTTTACAATGTAGATTGTGTCAAAGCAGCTTAACATAGAAGTTCTAGTAAACTGAAACTGTGTCAGTCCAGTATTCAGAGTTGAAGTTCAGTTCAGTTCAGTTCAGTTCAGTTCAGTTTAGTTTAGTTTAGTTTAGTTTAGTTTAGTTCAGTTCAGTGTGGTTTGATTTTCACTGCTGAAAGTCCAAACACTGAAGAGCAAATCCATCGATGCGCAGCTCCACGAGTCCCAAACCAAGCAAGCCAGTGGTGAGGAACAAACTTCACCAATTGACGAAAGTGAAAGAAAAAAAACCTTGAAAGAAACCAGGCTCAATTGAACACGACCATTTCTCCTCGGGTCAAACTTCTTGTGCAGAGCTGCAGTCTAGGCTAACCACTGAGCCACCATGTCACCCCTAATTTACTATTAATTTAATTATTTATTCTTTTCAATAATAAAAATTTTTATTTATATATCCTTAAACACACATACACACACACACACACACGCATGTATCTATTAATATATAGTTTTAAATATATTATACACACATGAAGTACATGTATATACAATAAAATTTAATACAAAATCATTCGTTCATTCATTTTCCTTTGGCTTAGTCTCTATTTCAGAGGTCGCCACAGAGGAATGGAACACCAACTATTCTAGCATATGCAGCATATATTTTACATAGCGGTTGCCCTTCCAGCCGTAACAGAGCACTGGGAAACACCCATACACACTCATTTACACACACTAAATGCAAAATTAATAAAAATAATAATTTACAGTCTTTTTTAAATTTACTTATTCAATTATTAAATATAAATTAAATTATTAAATGAAGTTTAACAATAATTCTATTAATATTTAAAGTTAAAATTACCCAAAACATATTTCTCATTAACATATTTTTCATTTCCATTTAGTTTACCCTGATGAGCTAAAACTAAATAAATAATAGAAATATTGAAATATTTATTTTCTTCCTATTTTTGTCTTTTTGCTCTATTGCTACTGACTGTACTTCATGCATTTGCTAATCTGTCCTTTTAGTTTTCCTCAATAAAAAGAAAAATAAATAAATATTTATACAACAAAATGACCTAAACATGCACTAAATCAGAAAATATACAAATAAATTTAAAATATGAATATAATTACAATAGTATCTCATGCATCATACAATAACACCAAATGTCAGATGAACCTGTTATTATTATTCGCTGAATATCCCCTAACTGGGTGCTCCGGTTTCCCCCACAGTCCAATCACATGCGCTATAGGGGAACTGAATAAACTAAATTGGCTGTAGTGTATGTGTGTGAATGTGAGAGTGTATGGGAGTTTCCCAGCACTGGGTTGCAGTTGGAAGGGCATCCACTGCGTAAAACATATGCTGGAATAGTTGGCGGTTCATTCCGCTGTGGTGACCCCAGATGAATAAAGGGACTACGCCGAAGGAAGATGAATAAATGAATATCCCCAAGTCATTATTTCTTAAGTTTTTCTTGTCATTTCGTATGCGCCCTATCTAGACAGCAAGGCTAGAAGCAGATTTCAGAGCCGAGCTTTTATCTTTGTGGCATTTTAAACACAATGGCGTCCAGCTCAAAGAAACACTCTGAGTGTCTGTGGTGCTGCTGGACGCAGAGCTGAGGATCTGGCAACCCAAAGCAGCCAATTACACAGCATAAATCAAAGCTCCAGTGGGGGCAAAAACTGAGTAAACAACATACGGAGAGAGACGAGTGACCATCCGCTCAAAACCAGTCCATACTGAACACAAACACCAGCTACAAATGAACATGAACATGTACTGTCATCATGCCAAAGACAAAAGGTTATTATTATTATATAGTTATTATTATTAATTATTATTACTATATATTATTATATAGCATTTATTATTATTAACTTACACCAAGACATAAAACAAAACAATTCCCACTCACCTGACAACCTCCGATGTTTCCCACCTTTGGCTCCATTCTGCTGCTTCTTGTCTGGAGAAGAAGGCGGGACTATTGTTCTGCGGTCCAATAGGGAAGGAGATGTAGAACTCGCAGGTCTTTTATCCAGTGGGGAGGTGGAGGGGGCGGGCCTTTTCTCCAGAGGCGACCGTGATGGGCTGGGCCGCCTATCAATCATGGATGGGGGCGTGACCGAGCGAGGCATCACAGGACCGCGGCCGTTCAGCAGTTTCTCCTGACTTTTCTGAGATGCTGGAGACGTCAAGGAGGATTTAAGAGGAGCGGAAGATGGAGAGGAAGACGTGGAGGAAAGAGAAGAAGCTGGAGACGCAGATGTGGAGTTCACTTTAATATTAGAGCCCTCCGATCTGCTGAAACACGGCATCTTCTCCAGACTCACCACCGGCAAAGACACGCTGGAGAAAAAACAGTCAACAGTAAACATGACAAGTTGTAGCTCTTCCCAACAGGGAAAACCAGCAACAATCAAGAACGCATGATTATATGCTGAAGTTATAATGGAAGTCATTTGGGCAAAAACAGCCCCCAACATAACGAAAGGGTGGTCAATTTTCCCCAAAATCCTGTAGGAGTGTTTCACGCACCAGGCTTTGGCTCGGGCTCCTTTGGGCGGGTAGACGGCCAGCGGGGCCCTGCTAAAGCGAGAGTGAGGGTAATCTCGAGGGACCCTGAAGGCCAGCGGCTCCCCGTCGCTCTGACCCACAGACAGCTTGGCCTTTACAGGAACCAGAGGCGTCCTGGAGCTGCTGGGCGAGCAGTGCCTCCGCTCTGTACATACACAGCAAAACACAATACTCACATGAGAAACATGCAGGACGATGCACTTTAAAACTGTCTGATCTATCATAATATGAAAGATCTGCTGGGGGAAAAAAATTGGATGGTGCAGCATTTATGAATTATTTTAAAATGTACAAAATCATATTATGAATGATTATGAATAAAACTAAAAATAAATTAATATATTATACACAAAAAATATGCAATATTATTTAATATATTTTAAATATTTATTCAAATATAATGATTTATAGATACAGTACGATAAAATAATAAAATATTTTAATATAAAATAATATATTATATAACAAATTATTTAAAAATTTAATTCAAATAAATTAAATAATTAAAATATATTAAATAAAATAATTTATTATATAATAAATTACTTTATTAATTCAATTAAAATGTTAATTCAAATATATTTAATTTATAGATACAGTATAATAAAATTACTTATAGACAGACAGACGGACAGACAGACGGATGGACGGACGGACGGACAGACAGACAGCAAAAAAATATAAAGAGGAGCATTTCAATTTATAGTAAACTGAAATAGCTGTACAGATAGATAGATAGATAGATAGATAGATAGATAGATAGATAGATAGATAGATAGATAGATAGATAGATAGATAGATAGATAGATAGATAGATAGATAGATATAATAAAAATAATAAAAAATAATAATAATTAATAAAACAATAATAAAAAAAATCAGTAGGACATTTTTGCCCTCTAATTCAAATCAGTTCCTGATTCAGTTCACTTAAACTGCAGTGGATTCATAGAAATGCATTAAATCTGCATTCAAAATAAGCATACCATTTTTTGCATTCAGAAAAAAAATCACTTCATAACACACCCATACTGGTTACACCTGGTTAGATCCTAGTTTACTATTTTACTATTTAAATACAGCACTAGTTACCGTGCTTTTACTGTGCTTTTACTGCATTTGCCTGCTTTTTAAACTTCAAAAAAAGGAGAAATTCTCACAAGTATTAAATTACAGAATCACACAAAAACATATGTAAATAAAACAAACTTTGCAGCATTAATGGCCTTCCGTCATTTTCATTCGTTCATTCATTTTCCTCTGGCTCAGTCCCTTTATTAATCAGGGGTCGCCACAGTGGAATGAACCGCCAACTATTCCAGCATATGTTTTACACAGCCGCAACCCAGTACTGTTTTAAAACTAAATCTACAGGGAGAACTTAAAAAAAAAAAATTATTTTAAGGAATTAATTAAACCTTTTAAATTAAAGTTTAAAGTTTTATTGAGATGGATTGTTGATGACTGTATGAGTTTTGGCCAGATTGGGTAGCAATTTATGAACAAAGGAAAATTAAGACCTGTTTAAAAAAAGACTTAAGACCTACAACACAATATTTCAGTAAATTTAAGACTTTTTAAGGCCTAAAATGAGAAGTTTTGAGATTTAAGAGATTTTAGGACTTTTTAAGACCCTGCAGAAACCCTGAATACATATTAATATATTAATTCTTACGATTCTTGCTGTGCATGGCTCTGGATGACTGGAGACGCTCCCGTCTACTCACTGTGAACAACCTGCAAACACACACACACACAAATCAGTGGCCTACAACATGTAATTGATGTGTCAAAACATGACACCAAGCCAGAATACCATACAGAAAAACACAGAAAAACTCCTTGTTTACCTTCAAAGTGAGTAATAATGATAATAAAAATAATAATAATGCAGGATCTGGCAGCTCATGAACCAGTCTTTGGCCTTCACACAGCATCACATCTGCCAAGAGCCACAAAAGCGCTCGCAGACTCCCAAAACAAAGCTGATTTCACTGAGGAGAAACCCCTCACTCGTAGCCGGATTTGACCACCGACCAAAAGACAGAAATAAATGACCCTTAACGCAAACATTCAGCATCAGCCACACGCTCTCCTATAACGTTGTGCATTCCCCCTGGGAAACAGAGAATAATTTCTGGCCATAGACACATAGTATAGCAATAGCCGTCATTTTTCTGGTCACCATGAGGAAAATGGCTCATATACCACACAGGATGAAGTATTTTGACAATGTGAAAATGCAGATTGCTTCCTGTGGGGGTTGGTTTAGGGGTAAGATTGGGGAATATGGAGAGAATATACAGCCTTTAAAGCAGAAACATCATTACTTCTAAGGGAAGTCCTCAAAAAGATAGGTATACAAGTGTGTTTGTGTAAGAGAGTGAGTGCGTGTCTCTCTTTCTCGCTCTTTGTGCGTGTGTGCATGTGTGTGTGGTCTGTCTGACAGGCTGCAGGAAGCTACAAGCAGCAGCTGATCTGCATTTGTTTACATCCGGACTGCGAGTGCAGAAAATGACCACTAGCTGTAGTGCTCACGACACACACACGCACACACACACACACACACATGCAAAACTGAAAACTAAGCAAACACGTGAGGCGTGATCAAAAGAAGCACTTACCCAGCCTGTCTGCTGGAGGGGATGAAAGAGAGAGAAAAAACAGAAAGCGAAAGAGTTTCTGTGCTGCGGCGCTTGAGTTGAATAGCTGCGAGTCTTTGACCCCTGTGCTGAACCTCGCAGCTGCCTGAAGGGAGACCAAAGAGAAAAACGCAGCTCTGGATGTTTTTTTTTTTTTTGGAGAAAACGCCGCCAGCAGGGGGCGAGAGTGAGGGTGATCTGCCAACAGGCCTACCATTAGCATTGCCTACCATTAGCCTTGCCTCCTGCCGCGCGAACACCTCTCCGTTCGTGAACACACATGGTCTGGGCACAAGACCAAAGGCAGATGTGTGCTGCTGAGCTCCAGCAAACTCAGGATAAAACCAAAGCAAACACGGTGAGCTGGAAAACCTCTGATGGAGGAGGACTCTGCCCTGGGGTGTGATGAATATGGTGTTGTTGTTGTTTTAAAGGAAAGCACATTTGTTTTTGTCTTGTTTGCATTTTAAATGCATTTACTTCAGAAGCAAAAGGAAAAAACTGGAAAATCTTGTTGTATTAAAAAAAAAGTATTTAATTCTTTTAAATTAAGCAAAATCTGATTTAATTTTGATGCTTTTTTAAAGAAAAAAACACTTATTTTGCTTAAAAAATATATTTGTACTGGAAAACAAGACAACTGTATGTATGAAAGAAAGGTTATGACTAGGACTTAACATTAACACACACCAACCCGCCAAATGCAGACAGATTTCAGCTGTGGTGGGTTAGACAGACACTCTCACTAGCCACTTTGGCTGGTTGAAAATTATATGTATATTATAGTTTTATTAAAAGCAAGGTTCGATAATAATCATGGCCTAATATTCGTACACATGTGATCTTAGAATCGAGAAGCAGCGCGACTGACAAAAATAATAGTGTTCGCGCCAGCAAAAGAAAGCAGGTGAATCCCGAATGAGAGGATAATCACTCCCGCTAACAGCTGGTGTGATGCGCGTGACTGTCTGAAATGTGCGCGCGCTCCCGTTTCCTTGCGTGAAGCAACCGTGCCTGGAAATGCAACCGATGTGATCGGTTCTCTTTCAAACAGACTAGACAAAAAGTGATGCTCATGCACCCACAGTCTTGCTGCTTTCAAATGCTCCAGTTTTGTCCTTTTAAGCAGCACCAGTTGCTTTTGCATTAACTATTCTTTGAGCAGATTATTCACTGGCCTAACGTTAACATGTGCGTGTGATCATCCTTTCATTATCACACACAGTATGTTTTCTCACTTGCTTTCTTTTGCTTACAGTTATTTTTGTTAATATGGTTTAATTATCATTTTTTTACACTAACATTGCTATAATGAGATTAATTCCCCATTTATGTGTTGTTAACTGGTGGTCTGGGACCTTAAGGCCGGACGGATTACTGTGCATATTTTAGATGCATGACAATAGTTATTTTTTTAAAGTCAATAGTTTTTTAAAGAAATGTTTTGTTAAATAAAAAGTGTAGTATACAGCTATATTTTGCTTGTTTTGA
Source organism: Danio aesculapii (assembly GCF_903798145.1). NCBI lineage: Eukaryota > Metazoa > Chordata > Actinopteri > Cypriniformes > Danionidae > Danio > Danio aesculapii. Next base: position 56,286,236 of record NC_079438.1, read on the forward strand.
CACATTATTTATAATTTGTGGCTAATAAATAATTATTTATTTATGTTGTGGTTACTTATGGTGTGGTTAGAGATAAATTTGGTAAATCCTTAATTTGAGTCATGAAAAGTCATGTGAAATAACCTGCGCTTGATTATTGATGTGCTTTTGAAACCCGATCCTGTCAGACACTGACAAACACAAGAGTGAAGTGCGAAAAAGCAAAGGAGAAGCCGGAAAAAAAGAGCACATTATTTTTCAGCAAACGTGAACAAACTGCCATGTTTTAATTTTTATCCTCACCTTTTGGACTAATATGAACTCTTATGAATATGAAGATTACAGACACAGATAAGAGGTTTTCACTGACCGTAGGCTATATTTTGTGTTGTTTGGAACATAATTAAGGACAAAATGTCTGCTGTGTGTAGTTTTTCAGGATGTAAGGGACTGTATGTGTTTATATATGTTCATTTATTTATTTAATATAATTACAGACGTTACAGTAGGCTGTCATTGATCTGCAGTTATAATCAACTCATGTTCATAGAAAAGTTAGTAATAAACATTTCTACACAAGTATTTATGTGTGTAAAGCATCTGTTTTGTAAGAAGTGCTTCTCATATGATATATGAGCGACCCGTACAGCTTTATTGTAGACATTTCCTCGAGCGAGAATGACGTAGACTGAAACTTTGTCATACACCACGCCCACCAAAAGAGTACCCTTGGTAGTGAAAACGCAAGCCTGATAAAGGTGACCCGTACCGACCCAAACAGTACCGTACTGTACCAGTCAGTGGAAACGAGCCACAAAAGATCCTCAAAAAATTAGACATCATGCAGAGATCCAAAGAAATGTAAAAATAAATGAGATTGCAACATAGCAGTTTGCCAAAGATTATAGAGTATTTCAATGTGGCCCATGAACATTTCCTGCTTGTTATCAAACTATTTCATAACTGTAGCAATTCAATCATAAGTTAATGTTAAAACAGCTATCACAACATTATTTATCAATATGTGGCTCTTTTTGGACTCTTGGAAGCTATAGAAATTAAAAAATGTACAACAGGACATACGTTGGGACCATTGTTTTTGTTTACATCCCTCAAAACGGTCTATAAAGCCTTTTCTAAAGCTTTGGAACTGCAAACCACAACGAAAGCCCTCAGTTACAAATAGTAAAATCATGGAAAAGTGGAGACCCTTCCCATTAGTGGCTGGCCAAACAAAATCACCCCAAATGAGCAGCGACAACTCATACAAGAGGTCACAAAAGACCCCACAACAACATCCAAAGAGTGTTCATGACTCCACCATAGGAAAGAGACTGGGTAATACAGCTACAATAACAAGCTAAACAATCTGGATACTGTTACTTGGATCCAGTCTGTTACTCTCACACACAATTCTGTAATTCTGATGACGTTCCCTACATTAAAACTGCATCTTAACACACTTTAGGTGTGAAACTGAGGTTTAAACGACTGTTCTGTGGGACGCAACACGTAAATAATGACGTAAACAGCAAATGACTGCATGATTTCTTCCTTACAGCAGTGATAACTTCTATTATATCCTCACAGCAGGTTATTTTCGCATATCAGCTGTGTATTTACATGCTTTAGGCATAGAATTAAGGGTTTTATTTAATTAGGAGTCCACTGAGACAAGCATAACTATTATTATTGAAGCTGATACTGTTTGCTTTTATTCGTTTTCATTATTTAATGAGATAAACAATTATGAAGGCAGACTGTACCTTGATGAAATTGTATATAATTGACGGATAACACACACACACACACACACACACATACATACACACACTTACCGTAATGAGTCAGGATGTCCTGAGGCTTATAGACTCTTTCGCAGACATGGCAGAAATCCTCATGGGCTGAGACGTGACCATACATGAGCATTTCTACAAGCCAAAAACCAAGCATTAATATTAGGGCTCCATGATATTGGAAAAATCAGACATTGCAATATTTGTTTAGCTGCAATATGAGTATAATTTCACTCAATTTTTACAGCAGAATCAACTCTTTTATTGATCAGTGTCTAAAACAACTTAACCCCTCCCATTTCACAGTCTACTCTGCTTTGATTGGTTAAATGGCTGTTCTCTGTTCTGCTCTGATTGGTCGGAAGGCTCTACTCTGATTGGTTAGATGGATCTACTCTGCTCTGGTTAGATGGCTCTACTCTGTTTTTCTCTGATTGGTCAGATGGCTCTACTCTGATTAGTTAGATGGATCTACTCTGCTCTGATTGGTTAAATGGCTCTGTTCTGCTCTGATTGGTCAAAAGGCTCTACTCTGATTGGTCAGATGGATCTACTCTACTCTGATTAGTTAGATGACTCTGTTCTGCTCTGATTGGTCATAAGGCTCTACTCTGCTCTGATTGGTTAGATGTCTCTACTCTGTTCTGCTCTGATTGGTTAGATGGCTCTACTTTGTTCTGCTCTGATTGGTTACAAGCCTCAACTTTACTCCACTCTGATAGATCAGAAGGCTCTACTTTACTCTGATTGGTCAGATGGCTCTTCTCTGTTCTGCTCTGATTGGTCAGAAGGCTCTACTCTGGTTGGTCAGAAGGCTCTACTTTACTCTGATTGGTCAGATGGCTCTTTGTTCTGCTCTGATTGGTCAGAAGGCTATACTCTACTCCGCTGTGATTGGTCAGAAGGCTCTATTCTGGTTGGTCAGAAGGGCCTACTTTACTCTGATTGGTCAGATGGCTCTTCTATGTTCTGCTCTGATTGGTCAGAAGGCCCTACTTTACTCTGCTTGGTCAGATGTCTCTTCTAAATTCTGCTCTGATTGGTCAGAAGGCCCTACTTTACTCTGCTTGGTCAGATGTCTCTTCTAAATTCTGCTCTGATTGGCTCAGAAGGCTCTACTATGCTCTAATTGGTTATATGGCTATACTCTGCTCTGATTAGTTAGAAACCTCAATTCTTGATTGATTATTTTTATTATTATTAATAAATAAACATAATTTATGTAAAAAAAAATCCAATTATACAAATATAAAAAATAAAGATTAATAAAGTCTTAAGGTAAATAAAATATTCACAATACTTTGTAATATTATGGAATAAAATAGTAACAATATTATAAATATTTATATTATAAATAAAATGTGATTTTATATATGTAATATAAAATATATACAATTAAATTAAGTACTTGTTTTATAGCTGTAATAGTTTTATTTTACTAAAATAAATAATACAATCTTTAAATGACACCTGACAATATTTCTATTCATCAAACAACATTTATCTGGCTGCATAAAAACAACAACAATAATAATAATAATAATAATAACAACATCTAGCAAATGATCAAGCATGTTAAATCAGCTGCTAAAATGTTGGTATCCTGACATTACCACAAAAAAAACTAGTGTAGGTGTAAACAGTGATTAATCCAGTATGAACACTGACAACAATAATAACATGATGACAGAGAAGAAACGCCCACACACACACACACACACACACACACACACACACCTGCAGGACTGAGTTTGACCACCTCTGTATCACTTCAAGAGCTTCTTCTCACCAGTTTCACAGCAAAAATCTGAAAACATCACACACACACACACACACACACACACACACACACACACACACAACAAAATCAACATTAAAACACACTGTAACCAAACAGTTAACTAGCACTCACAGTTACAGAGACTGGTAGCTAGATGGCTGTCTAGATCCAGCAATGCAACACACACGCACACACTAACACACAAACATACACAAATACACACACACACACGCGCGCACACACAATATGTAAACTTATACACACTCGTCTCCTGGCGCACTAACATTCGCGCGTTCTCGTGTAAACTAGAGAAGTGCATGACAGCTGTCAATCATTCGTGACGTGCGCTGATATGAATGCATGCGTGTTTACGGCGCGTTGTTTATGCAGATGCACGGAGGCACGGATGCGTCTGAAAGCCTGGCGTTTTGGAGTGTCGTACCGGAGCGGAACCGAGTGCTGAACGGGACTTACGGTGTGTGTTTTGGCTCCCGTGTTTTGCTCCGGTGTGAGCGCACGGCGGTACTGCGTCGCCATTGCTCTTCCTTCTTCCTTCACAGACAGCGAGACGAGCGAGCGAGAGAAACATATGACGACATCTTCGGCGGAGCTCGGCTGCGTTCGGCTGCAGGCGACGGAAAGGCGAAAGGTTGAACGTGCACGACGTGTAATATTTATAATTTTTAAATAGCGAACACGTCATGACTATTATTCATTCATTCATTTTCCTTCGGCTTATTCCCCTTATTTATCAGGGGTCGCCACAACGGAATGAACTGCCAACTACACTATGCGTATGTTTTTCGCACCAGATGCCCTTGGGAAATTATTATTTTTATTATTAGTAGTTGTATTATTGTTGTAATAATAATAATAATAATAATAATAATAATAATAATAATTAGTAGTAGTAGTAGTAGCATAATTCTGATTAAATAGTTAATATGTTAATAATAATTGCATATTATGATCATAATTATTATAGGGATAGTTCGCCTACAAATAAAAAAACATTATTGAGTTTTTTTCCAGTTGTAAACAAAAGAAGATATTTTGAAAAATGCTAAAAACCAGTACCTTCCATTGTAGAAAAAAAACAAATACTATCGAAGTCAATGGACACAGGTTTTCAGCATTTTTCAAAGTATCTTCTTTTTGTTTTCAACAGAAGGTAGAAACTCAACCCTCAACTCAATGCATTGTCAATAGAAGAGGTGATGGTAATGTTAATTGCGTGTTATTGTGTCAATACTTACACTATTAAAAACCTTATCATAGATATTAACTTTGACATGGTTATAGGTTAAGTTTCCTTATAATTCAGCCGTAAAATTGTATTATTGTGTGTATATAAATATATATGATTTATGACAGATAATTCTGGTTTCGTTTCTCAAGCAGCCCGTAATACGAAAGTAAAAATTTCATTGTTACCAACAGGTGGCGCTGTAGTGCAATAAATACATTACCGGCGCGGTCAGAATCATGTCAGGAAAAAGGACAGTCTGATTGATAGATCGATAGATAAATAAATAGATCATTTATATATTAATATGTATAATAATAATATTTTACTTCTATAAAGTTATTTTTTTACATTAATTATTCAAAACGTTGGCTATCAAAACAGTTTCTTAGGGCAAAATGAATAAAAAAAACGTCTGAAACAAACATGTGAGATTAAAAGAGTCTAGACTTGATTATTCAGGAGTCAAAACAGCTGTCAGACATTAAACTGTAGCAAAATTCATTTTGAAAACGATACGGAAGTGTGTTAAATGACAATGTACAGTAGCCTGTGTCTGCGTTTCAGTTGTCATTTTTCAAGACGTGTGCAATATTTGATGCATTTTGATATTTTAATCCTTTCTATGTTGCAAAAGTGAAATATATATATATATATATATATATATATATATATATATATATATATATATATATATATATATATATATATATATATATATATATATATACAGTTGAAGTCAGAATTATTAGCCCCCCTTTTTATTTTTTCCCCAATTTCTGTTTAACTTAGATTTTTTCAACACATTTCTAATCATAATAGTTTAAATAACTCATTTCTAATAACTGATTTATTAAATAATATTTGACTAGATATTTTTCAAGACACTTCTATACAGCTTAAAGTGACATTTAAAGGCTTAAGGCTAGGTTGATTAGGTTAACTAGGCAGGTTAGGGTAATTAGGCAAGGTATTGTATACTGATGGTTTGTTCTGTAGACTATCGAAAATAAATATAGCTTAAAGGGGCTAATAATTTTTACCTTAAAATGGTGTTTATAAAATTAAAAACTGCTTTTATTTTAGCCAAAATAAAACAAATAAGACTCTCCAGAAGAAAAAATATTATCAGACATACTGTGAAAATTTCTTTGCTTTGTTAAACATAATTTGGGAAATATTTAAAAAAGAAAAAACAATTCAAAGAGGGGCTAATAATTCTGACTATATATATATATATATAATAACTAATTAAAAATAAACTAATACGCAAACAATTAGACGTGTGTACTGTGCAAGCAGATTTTTTTTTTTTATTTAATTGTAAATTGCACTAAATGCATTTAGACTTACATTTAGACTTTTCCTCATAACACTGTGAGATGTTTGTAGCAACATTTGGAGTGCATTTATAAATGCATTCCAAGCCAATGATACAGCTGTAAAGATGAGAAGGCGAGTTAAATGTCTATTAATTTTTGCATATAAATAAGAATTTTGCTACCATTTCTTCTTGTACGGAATACACACATCAAATTCAGCGTGTGTATTACATTTTCAATTTAATTTTGCAACTTATAAAGCATTAAAACTAGTGTTCGATTTACATATTGAAACTATGGTCGGGGAAAAATGCAAATAATTTCATTTAAATTTTCCACCAAAACTTTGCATGTCTTGGAAAATGCTAATTGAATTACATTATTAATAATTTTCACTAATTCACATTAATTTTTCATCAACTTTCATTTTCATATGCACCAAACTTTGCATTATATTTCCAATTATATTTTGCAAGTCATGACTTTGGCCAGACAGAATCTACGGACATTTTCTGCGGAAAATCTTGTCAAAAATCTGCAGATTTATGCGGAATGATTTTGGGAATATTGTAACTAAAAACTTAATATATGAAATTAAAAAAAATAAGACCTTTTTTAACTTTTATTCAATGTTTACAATGCAAATCCAATTAGATCCAATTATTCGGTAAATAAAACAAGTCATATAATAAATCTACTTAAAGAAATGTACACACATTTACACAAGTAAATAAACAGACTTAATGATGGGCTAAAAATCTGCGGATTTCTGCACGTACAGATTCCTAGTCATGAGGCATTACAATATGAATGCAATTTACATGTTCAAACTGTGTGTGGAAATGGCAAACGTAGTATATATAATTAAACTTTATTTTTGCACTAAACATTGCACATACTACCGAAAGTTTGAGGTTGTTTTATTTATTTATTTTTAATCAGGGCAGCGTTTATTAAATGTAAAAAAAAAGTCAAATATTTATTAAAATGTTAAATAACTGCTTTCTTATTGTATGTAGTTTTAAATGAAATTACTACTCCAGTTATTATTGCTTTTATTACTATTACCAAAAATAATAATCATATTAATAATAACAATAATAAGTAACATTAGAGTGATTTCTGAAGGATCATGTGACTCTGAAGACTGGAGTAATGAAGCTGAAAATGCCTCTTTAAAATCACTGGAATAACTTATGAAATTAAATGATGAACTTCTTTTGAACAGTTATTTTATACTGCAATAACATTTCACAATGTTATAATCTGTACTGTATTTGTGATGGAATAAATGCAGCCTCGGTGAGCAGGAGAAGCTTATTTTAACACCTTAAAATCCCTACCGAGCCCAAATGTTTGACCAGTAGTGAATGTCTTGGAAAATGCTGATTAAAATACAGAAATGCGTTGCTATTTTACATCATCATGTTGCGTGTTACATCTCAAAATGATTTTCTCTACTCATTTGCTTGCATGCAGATAATGTTCTGTTTGTTCTTCTGACAACCGCGGAGTCACAGGATGAGCGAGCAAAACAAAAGCACTATTATAACCGAAGGACACCCAGATTTATTTGAGCGAGAAATCAAGCCCAGAAGCACAAACCAAGACATGCCATGCTTAGATTGCTATTCAAACACAACCGAGTGCGCTTCACAGTCATTTTTATTCATCTAAACATGACATTTTAGAGGCAGCAGAACAAGAGCGGGAAATAAAACACAACAAAAAATGACCAAATCAAAACTCCAGCACCACCACAAACCTGTAGGATGCTTAATACTGCATATAAAAGACAAGATGACAATATAAACGCAAAACAAACGTGAAGACGATATCATTTTCAATGCAATACACATGAAAAAATACTTTATAGTGTAAACAATTCTATTAGGGATTCTCCGATCGATCCGCCGGAGATCGGTATCGGCCGATAATCACATTTTCTGACTCGATCGGTACTCACTTATCCGACCGATCACATGAAATGATCCTAAGTGTTATTTACGGGTTTACAAGCAGAGGAAGATGCATTTTAACTTCTTATGCATCAAAAAATGCACTCCAATTTTTTTCTTCATTGAGGCATGTTGAACTATTCTTCCATCATTTGCAAAGCTTCCACATTGCATTCTCTATGGCAGTGTTTCCCAACCCTGTTCCTGGAGGCACACCAACAGTACATATTTTGGATGTCTCCATTATCTGACACATTCATTTCAGGTTTTGGAGTCTCTTCTGATGTTATGATAAGATGATTCAGGTGTGTTTGATTAGGGAGAGCTTGAAAATGTGGACTGTTGGTGTGCCTTCAGGAACAGGGTTGGAAAACACTGCTCTATGGAGCTAAAAATATGCCAAAACAATCTGAATTTGAATTGTGTTAATTATTTGAATTATTGACAACTGTAATTTAATAAATCAGAATTTTTATATGCTATTACATTTTTTTTTAATTTGAATTTCTTAATTTGAATTTGAATTTCTTAATTTGATGATCGTCTTCTCTTCCCTGTTGATGACCCCTGACCTACTTTTTTTTTTTTTTTTTTGAGTTTCACGATCTGAATTTCTGGTTTTAAATTTTACAATATTGAATTTGATGTTCTGAATTTCTTCATCTTGAAAACTTGAAACATTTTTTACAAGCTGGATATCTGCAGTCTATGAATTCAGAACACAAAAAATCTGAAGTTTGAAAATACGTCTATAAAAAAATCAGCCTTGAAAAATTCAGTTGTCTTAAATTTCAGATGTTCAATATTCAAGTTATGAAATTCAAATTCAAATTAAGAAATTCAAATAAAAAATCTTTTTAACGGCATATAAAAATTCTGATTTATTAAATTACAATTGTCAGTAGTTTAAATTAGCAAAATTCAGATTGTTTTGGCATATTTTTAGCTCCATACTTCAGTCATTTTTCTTACCAAATTTTTTCTTATTTTCTGTAAAGCTGTTTCTGAACATGACATGTCCACACTAAATGGTTATAAGAGACAGGTTTAAGGGATTATATGCAACATCCTTCATTTATTCTTTTAGGAAAGGAGAAAGCTCCACTTAAGTATCGTACTTTGAGGGAAAATGTGCTTTATGCAATGTTAAATTTATATAAACCTTGAAGCATCAGAATTGGTACTCGGTATCAGTTCCAAAAATCCTGATTGGAGCATCCCTACATTATATAGTAAATTGTATTATATTGTATATATTACAGCATTCCCAGCTCTTTGTTAATGAATGCTCCAGTATAATGTATTATTAACTATAGTGAACTGATAAACTGTAATAAATACTGTAGTTTACTTTAGTTTTTGCTATAGTAAACTATGGTGTATTGTAGTATAATATGCTCTATAGTTGAAGGAAACTACAGTATTGGATTGCTTGTTTATATTACTATAGTTGTCATGTTACAATAACAACTAAAAATCATATTAATTCAAGTTCTTTACTATAGAGCATTTCAATGTGGTCATGTCATTGACCCATGAACATTTCCTGCTTGTTATCATACTATATAATAACTGTAGAAAGGCAATTCAATCATACCTTCATGCTAAAACAGCTATCATAACATCATTTATCAATATATGGCTCTTTTTGGATTCTCAGAAGCTATGGAAATTAAAAATGCACAACAGGAAATACATTAGGACCAGTGTTGTTTGCATTCCTCAAAATGGGATGGCTAAAAAACACTATAGTATTTGTTAATGTGTGCACTGATGCTATGAAACATGAATGTTTTACGCCTGACAAAGCAACAACTGATTTAACAAAGATTTATAAAATAAAACTAGTAAAATTATCAAAACATATTGCATTTTCATTAAATGTATAGTAAAGGAGACCTATTATGCCCATTTTTACAAGATGTAAAATAAGTCTCTGATGTCCCTAGTGTGTGTAGTGAAGTTTCAGCTCAAAATACCACACAAATAATGAATTATAACTTTCTGAAACTGACGCTTTTAGGCTTTGATCTTAATTGTGGTGTTTTAGTGACCGTCGCTTTAAATGCTAATGAGATTGTGCTCTTTTTAAAAGGGGGTGGAGCTATGAATGTCTGTGTGTCAGCAAAGTGGCAGCTTCAAAACAAGACTAACATCCTATGCTAATAAAGGAGAGATCATCACTATAGTGGGCGGGGCTTTCCCCCTCTGATGACACGTGCAAAGGGAGAATGTCAATCAAAGTGCTAAAGTTTTTATCAAGTGCGATTATAAAAATAATAATAATACATTTTTACCATTCAAACCTGGTTATATTCGCACACTTTGTGTGTAAATGCCTTATAAACATGTGTTTTTATTTTGCATAATAGGTCCCCTTTAAGCCAAGTTTGCCACACAATGTTGATCCAAACAAAACCCCGCCCACTTTTTGTAACTCCACTGATGTTACAAGACACGCTTTACTGCTGATTGGCTGCAAAAATGTTTTTTTAAATATTGCGTAGTGTACCATTAAAAGCTGACCAAAGTAAAACATTGTCAAATACATTTAAAAAAAGATAAAAGATGTTCTTCAAGTACACATAATAAATGAACAGCTGAAAGATAAAAAGCAAAACAAGAGAAAAATCATCATATAAAAACCAGAACCAGCTGCCCTGAAAAAATACTATAGTAACTTATACTAAATACTACAATGTTTTTGTACCATACTATAGTGCATTATATGTGTATTATGTGTATTGTATATATATATATATATATATATATATATATATATATATATATATATATATATATATATATATATATATACACATACGTATACATACACTCACCAGTCACTTTATATATTTTTAGATACACCTGTCCAACTGCTCATTAACACAAATTTTTAATCCGCCAATCACATGGCAGCAACTCAATGCATTTAGGCATGTAGACATGGTCAAGACGATCAGCTGCAGTACAAACCGAGCATCAGAATAGAGAAGAAAGGTGATTTAAGTGACTTTGAGCTTGGCATGGTTGTTGCTGCCAGACGGGCTGGTCTGAGTATTTCAGAAACTGCTGATCTACTGGGATTTTCATGCACAACCATCTCTATGGTTAACAAAGAATGGTCTGAAAAAGAGAAAATATTCAGTGAGCGGCAGTTCTGTGGGAGCAAATGCCTTGTTGATCCCAGAGGAGTTGTTCCAGCTGATAGAAAGGCAACAGTAACTCAAATATCCACTCGTTACAACCAAGGTCTGGAGAAGAGCATCTCTAAATGCACAACACAACCAACCTTGAGGCAGATGGGCTACAGCAGCAGAAGACTACACCGGGTGCCACTCCTATCAGCTAAGAACAGGAAACTGAGGCTACAATTCACACAGGCTCACCAAAACTGGATAATAGAAGATTGGAGAAACGTTGCCTGGTCTGATGAGTCTCGATTTCTGCAGCATCATTCGGATGGTCGGGTCAGAATTTGGCATCAACAACATGAAAGCATGGATCCATCCTGTCTTGTATCAATAGTTTAGGCTGGTGGTGGTGTAATGGTGTGGGGGATATTTTCTTAGCACACTTTGGGCTCATTAGTACCAATTGAGCATCGTGTCAACGCCACAGCCTACTTGAGTATTGTTGCTGACCATGTCCATCCCTTTATGACCACAGCGTACCCATCTTCTGATGGCTACATCCAGCAGGATAACACGCCATAAAGCTCGAATCTCAGACTGGTTTCTCGAACATGACAATGAGTTCAGTGTACTCAAATGGCCTCCACAGTCACCAGAGGTAGCCTGCAGCAACTGTATGATGCTGTCATGCCAATATGGGCCAAAATCTCTGAGGAATATTTCCAGAACCTTGTTGAATCTCTGACATGAAGGATTAAGGCAGTTCTAAAGAAAAAAGGAAGGGTCCAACCCGGTACTAGTAAGATGTACCTAATAAAGTGGCCGGTGAGTGTATATAATATATAATAACGTGAGCTAATAAACTAATAAATGATTTCGTTTAGGCTACTTTAGTTTTTACTCCAGTAATCTGTGGTGTATTGTACTATAATATACCCTATAGCTGAAGGAAACAACAGTATTGGATCATTTGTTTATATTACTGCAGTTTTCGTGTTACCATAGCAACTATATAATCACCACAACAGATCAGATCGTTACTACAGTATGGCTACAACAGCCAAACCTGATTGGTTTATATTAAGTCGTTGTATCACCATGGAATTTTTAAGAATTAGCACAACGGATTCATTCAAGTATGTTACTGTAGCATGGTTCAAAAACACTCTAGTATTGACAATAAATGACTGTATTGTTCATTAGGCTGAAGCGGGTGATGTTTGTGTTTAGATGGGTGCTGGAGCTGGAGCTCGTCCTGGCGTTTGCTGAGCGTTGACCTTCTGAGAGTGCCAGCGCGTCTCTTTATACACAAACCAGGCATTCCCGGCCCATATGATCAGATTCAAGAATCCAAACACCTGCAAGTCAAGTGCGCAGGTGGTTATCTATGATGTGCAGACTTTAGCTAATGCATATGGAGCACAACGTTAACTAGATCGTGACGACAATCTTGTGAATTGGCTCGAGGAATCGTTACTAATGTGTGAAATAGTAATATAACATAGGATTTAGGGTTCAAATACAAGAGTAAAGAAAGTAGGAAATAAACTAGCATGTTTTAATATTATGCTAGCAAGATTAGCATGCAGGAATGTTGTTAACATGTTTTACATCGCTAAAAAGATTTCACAGCACAAATGAACATGTAGTATGCATGTTTTAGTACATGGCTAACATGTTTTAAGAGCTTGTTAGTATGACTGTAGGTAGCATATTGTAGCACATGGCTAATTTATACAGGTATAACTAGCATGTTTTCTAAAGTGGTTAAATATTAGCTTTACAGTAGTTTGTTGCTAGCATGCTTAATATGTTGCTGTAATGTTTCAAGCATAGCTAGCATATTGGTAGCAATTCTAAAATTGTTAGCATGTTTTAGCATTTGTTAACATGTTGCTAGCATGTTTTAATATTATGGTAGCATAAGCTAGCTTGTCATTGTATTATTGCTAATGTTGTAAGTTTCTAACATGTTTTAACATGGAAAAATTGGTTTAACATCATAAATTAACACATAATGTGTTTTAGCATGTTGTTAGTTTGCTTAGAATGTAGCATGTTATAGCACATGGCTAATTTTGACATGGTTAAAATTAGAGTTTTTTTTGTTTGTTTTTAGCATGCTAAATATTTTGCTATAACGTTTCTAGCATAGCTATCACATTGCTGGCATTATTGAACATGTAGCGCAGATGTTTTAGCACATGTCTAGCATGATTTAACATGTTGTTAATATGATTAGAATGTAGCATATTGTAGCACATGGCTCATTTTAATAAGTTGTTATAATGTTTATAGCATATTGCTACCAATAATTAACCTGTTAGCTTGTTTTAGCATGAATGAACCTTTTTCTAACATGCTTCTAACAAGTTTAGGCCCACAGCTAACACATTTTAATGAATTAGCTGCTAGTATGTTCCAAACATGTTTGGCAAGCTGCTAGATTTTTCAAACATGTTTCTAGCACTGTTACCACATTGCTTGCAATTGCATAAATTAGCAGGTTGCTAACACACTGCTAACATTATCATAACAATAACATGCTACTCTGTTTAACACTGTGTTTTTGGTGGTGGTAATCAACATGCATATAATAAACAGTGAAAGAAAAGTAGTGATTGGACAGTGTTCTCTCTTACCACAGATATATTGAGTGAGCGCATGCTGGCAAACTCTGTGACTTCACATCTCACACCTCTGTCCTTGCAGACCGCCAGAGTGGATTCAATGCCAGTCGTACTGGTGGCGTCCTTCACCGTCTGCAGTCCTCTGGCCCATGCAGACGAACACACCAACCACAGGAACGCAAACACCGCTGTCAGCACAAAATCCTAGCACACAGAGGCATTACTCTAGAGTTAAAGCGCTAGTTCACTTCCAGAATGAACATTTCCTGATCCTTTAGTCATCCTTTGCAATCTTCAGTCAGAAAGAAATTAATATTTTTGAGGAAAACATGCAGGATTTGTCTCGATATGGTGGACTTCGGTGGTGCTCAGCCGTTTGAACTAAAATGACAGTTTCAGTGCAGCTTAAATGGCTCTAAATGATCCCAGCTGAGGAATAAGAGTTATGCCTAGTGAACCAATCGGTCCAACCAATTAAAAATACATCAACTTAAAATGTATATACTTTAATGTTTTCCACTATAAAGTATGTGGCTGCATTTCCCCTGTCAGACATATATACAGGTATTTATAAACATGTACATAGATAGAACGATGGACGGATGGATGGATGAACAGACAGAAAGACAGACAGACAGACAGAAATATAGATATACAGATTAAACGACGGATGGACGGACGGACGAACAGACAGACAGACAGACGGAGAGACAGACAGAACGACAGACGGACGGACGGATAGATAGAACGGATAGATAGAACGACAGACAGACAGATAGATAGATAGATAGATAGATAGATAGATAGATAGATAGATAGATAGATAGATAGATAGATAGATAGATAGATAGATAGATAGATAGATAGATAGATAGATAGAACGACAGGCAGACAGACAGACAGACAGACAGACAGATAGATGGATAGATAGATAGATGGATAGATAGATAGAACGACAGGCAGACAGACAGACATACAGACAGACAGACAGATAGATGGATAGATAGATAGATGGATAGATGGATAGATGGATAGATAGATAGATAGATAGATAGATAGATAGATAGATAGATAGATAGATAGATAGATAGATAGATAGATAGATAGATAGATAGATAGATAGATAGAATGACAGACATACAGACAGACAGGCAGGCAGGCAGGCAGGCAGACAGGCAGGCAGGCAGGCAGGCAGGCAGGCAGGCAGACAGACAGACAGACAGACAGACAGACAGACAGACAGACAGACAGACAGACAGACAGACAGACAGATAGATAGATAGATAGATAGATAGATAGATAGATAGATAGATAGATAGATAGACAGACAGACGACAGACAGACAGATTATACTGACAAACATCGGGCCGAAGTCTGAGTCTCTGTAGACGTGCATGTAGCCCAGATAGATGATGAGCGCCAGCATGGAGTAGAGGAAGGCCAGGACGGCGACGGCCACGAAAAACTCCACCGAGGACGAGGAGTCGCCCACCAGATGAGTGGCAGACACCGAGTGGTTGCAGAGGGTCCTGTTCTGCTCCACCAACAGCTCATGGTTTAACCTGAAAATCAACACACTTCACCTGATGTGGACTAAGTTGAGGATTATTTCTAACATTCATACGTTTTTCAAATAATCTATTATTTCTTTAATCTATATCGATTATAATCTATTATTTTCTCTCTATTTTGACTAACAAACATGTTTTGAATATTTTTAGTTAATATAAAGCTGATATATAATAATTTTGAGCTATCAAAATTCATGGTTAGGATAAAGTGTTCAATTAGTTTTTTTTTTTAATTTAATATAATTTTTTACAATGAAGTAATTAATGTTTTTATCACTTTTATCAGATTATTTAATATGCTCATACATATTTGATTATTCATATATTTATTTTGGTTTATATACATCAGTTGCCAAAATACAATTTGTAATGTCTTTCCATCCAGTAATCTAACTGTATTTTATTTTTATTTATTTTTTTATTTATTTTAATTTATTTTTTATTTTTTAATTATCTTTTCTCTTAATTAAAAATATGCATTTTGTAATGGGTTTCTGTGTTATATATATATGTATATATATATATATTCATCTTTATTTTATTTTTAGTAGCCCCACACCTGAATGGGTATGTGAAAGTGGCACTGAGTGTTTCATTGCTGCCATTGCAGAAGATGGAGAGCACATTTCTGCCGGAAAATCCTCCACAGGTCCCGAATGCAAGTACAGCAGTGATCTGGAAACATGTAAACACAGATTTATGAAAAAATAAAAACTTCATGCAAGCAGTCTAATTAAAATAAAATAAATATTTATCATTGCACTACCTGCTTTTTAACCTTAAATACTTCTTTTGGACAATATTATGTAGTGCTTGTATAGTCTTAGTTAGATTATGTGTATAGTCAACTATATATATGTTCAGTTAGAATAAACCTTTAGAATAAATAACAATAATAAAAGAACAGAACAAAACCTTATTTGAAAACGTACATCCTATTGTATAACTGCACATTAACTACACTGTAAAAAATCAGTTTTGTGTGTATATTTATAGTTATAAATTGCATTATGGGACAATGATCTTTACTCTGTCATGTTTTGATGTTAAAAAATATCAACTCTACAGTTTAAGAAAGTGACTTTTATTGACATTTTTGTAGTTTGAAACAATATGCTGTACAAAAAATAATATAGAGAATTAAATTAATACAAAATATTCCAACAAAAAAACTCAATAAAAGTCACTTTTTTTATTTAAATGACATCAGATTAAAGATTAAAGTTGTATGATGCATTTCAAAAACAAAATAAAAAACCCATGAATAACTAAATACAGAAAAACTGTTCATTTACTGATATGTGCACATTTCTACTCAAATCTAAGCTTTTTGATTGATTGCAATGTAATAATGCACTTTTTCAAAGCTGTATTAAAACAAACTTATTGAATTATCCTGATATATTTTCTTAATGAATATTTGCACGTCTTCTACATGCACAAACCACGAAATAAAGTCTGCTCTGCGTCAGGAATCATCTGACGCACTAATCTGATCTTGTGCTCAGTTTTAACCTTTGGTTCCCTCACGGTTTGCGTTTAACCCTTGAAAGGGTGCGTTCGTTAAGCTAAATGAAAACCTGCTGGCTGACGCGTTTTCCAGCACCAGATGTTTGCTGTCGCTGCATGAAACATCCTGTTTGCCAACTCATTCTGGGATTTAAAGAAAAACGTTTCATGTGTGCTTCGCTCAGATTCATGCACTATAGACGGCAACAGCTGAGTCAGTCGCTCCATTTTCTCTGCCAGTAACAGATTCCTCTGAGGAAATAAAGGAGGGAGGAACTGCATGTAAGGAGGTGGATAAAGAAAACTCAAGACATGCTGACTCTCGGCTGTAATGTGCAAAATATGGTAGAAATACTTGCAGAGGGGTCTAGAACATCTCCCATAAGCCACAGTGTGATTTTATATGCATATATCCATAATAAATGTATGTAAGCAAATAATTGTGGTGACCAATCTCAAAATATGAGTCAAATAATGTTCCACAGTCATTTGGTAAAGATACAACCATTAAAAAAACATAAAAAATGACAGCTGCTATTTTACTTTACTTTTGTTACCATTATTAGTATTACTGTTCTGACTTGTCCTCCTTTTATCTCCTCATTATCATAAGTATTTCTGCCATGGTCATTATTCAGGTTGCTGTCGTTGTTGTAACAGTGGTAGTAGTGATTGTAGAAGTAGTTGTGGTTGTTGAAGTAATAGTTGCAGTAATAGTTGACGTCATTGGTATAGTAGTATAAGAATTAGTAGATGTTGTAGTAGCAGTAGTTGTCGTTGGTGTAGTAGTATCAGAAGTAGTAGATGTTGTAGTATTATCAATAGATGTGGCAGTAGTAGTAGTAGTTTTTTCTTTTTTTTTTCTCTATCTATTTTATATATATGCTATTTGTCTCATTTAACGACGGTTATACATGTTATGCGTGTATATATATATATATATATATATATATATATATATATATATATATGTATATGTGTATGTATATATATATATATATATATATATATATATATATATATATATATATATATATATATATGTGTGTATATATGTATATGTGTACACACAGTATATATATTTTTTCTTCCCTATATGTATGTACTCAGACTACCCACCTAGGTACCGTTACATGCATGCACACACATGCACACATTGTGTTTTCATGTTTTTGTTGTTGTTTTGTCCTCTTTGTATGTGACTCTATTGTGTACTACTTGCATATCCTAATTAAAAAAAAGACATTTGCTGTTTGTTTAAACTACTTATATAAATTGAGCTAAAAACAACACAATTCTTGAGTTTTTTGGGGACAACTTAATTGTTTTTTGCTCAATTCACTTTAATTTGTAGACTTAACTTAATTCCTTCATGTTGTCCCAACACAAATAGATTTTTTACAGTGTATTCTGACCTTTTTGTGTTGGAACAACATGAATAAATTAACTTATTATTTTTTTACAAATTGAAGTGAACTGCCTGTTAAAATATATTAAAATACACTGAATTTGATTAGATTTTAATTATAATTTAAGTATTGCTGACAGTCTAGTGGTTTAAAGGCTAACTGCAAAGTCCAAATATGTAAAATGTCAATTCATTCATATTTTGGTGCTTAACAAAAGTGCAATTATTGTGCTAAATATATGCCAGATCATTTGTTTCATAAACTATTGTTACACTAATTCATATTTCAGAAAGTATCTTCTATATATCATGATTAAAATATATGGTTTTGCTAGACAATTTGTGAGATTCCTTGTGCTTTGCTATTATAAAGTAGCATGTTTATAACAAAAGGTTAGCAGATTATTGGCATTTATAACATGTTTACCACCGTGCTAGCATGTTTAGCACAACTGAAGCATGTTTTAGGACTTTGCTCTGCCGTCACGTTTTAACATGCAGCTATAATAAACTGTTTTAAATATTCTATAATGTTTGCTTTCAACCTTTAACACATCACTGCCATTTATTACCATATTGCCAGCATGTTTTGGCATGCTGTTTCAATTGCTACCATGTTTCAGTACATTGTTATAGCTATAATGTGACAGGTTATAAGCATATTTTAACATGTCTTATAGGCTACTTTTTAGATTTTGCTATGCAGTTTTGTGTGCTAATATAGAGAGAAACTTTAGTAAAACTATATATATATATATATATATATATATATATATATATATATATATATATAATTTTTTTTAATAACTTTTTTTTTATTAATGAGAAACAAAGTGAAGTTTATTTATAAACTAATTTCGAGAGGATCAAGTGCTTATGATTGCTTGCAGCCTATCCTGCATTATTCAATTTATGATTCACTAATCAGATGATTCCTAAGCCACTATAAATACCCTCAGTTCCATATAACAGCCATCTTCGTATTGAACAATCCCCCCTTCCACCCCTACTCCTCCTCCTTCCCTAGATGGGTGGCACGGTGGCCCAGTGGTTAGCACTGTTGTCTCACAGCAAAAACGTCACTGGTTCTAGTCCTTACCAAGCCAGTTGACGTTTCTGCGTGGAGTTTACGCGTTCTCTCAGTGCTCACGTGGGTTTCCCCCGGGTTCCACTGTTTCCTCCCACCGTCCAAAAACATGCAACTTAAGTTAATTGACTAATTCAAATCGGCACCATAGACATGCTCCTAGTAAGTAGTCATTTCTTATGAGCAATCACTATCTGTTCATTAGCTACTACAGCAGGGGAGTTCTCGAGATCTACCTGAGCTCAAACTCCCCTCTCGCATTGCAAATGTGAGGGAGCCCCGGGCTCGAGGATCTTATAAGCTCAGGGCTCTCTCCTGGGACAGCATGCCAAACAAGCTTTTTAATCAATCATCAGCTAAGTGTGAACTCTTGAAAACAACAACATAAAAGTCTGTCAGTTCATAATGTTTGTGGAAAAAACACAACGTGCAATAAATGGCTGCAGTCAATTATGATTAGTAAATACTAGGGAAAAACCTTTAAAACACTTTTTTGAACTTTGTTGACATGTTTTTAACCAAATATATATTTATTAACAACTACATGTCATATATTGTAGCCAGTTTATATGTATATTATTCTATTCATATCTGCTTTGTAATTTTTACCAAAGTTATATCGAAATATCACCGTATGTACTATACCTTCATGTAATGAGCTTCCTATGAGTAATAAACTAACTTTTGCGAGTGTAACTTTGAGTGTAGGCTACAGTATATAACCCCTGCAGTTTCTAATGCACAATACAGTAGTATAAACGCGTTTTCAGCAGGCCTTTGCTCTTCATGAAATCGTGGTAAACAGATCAGCATTTTTCTACTTACCCACTCCACTACTTTAACGAAACCCAGAGGCTCTTTAACGGGGCTCAAGTTCAATCTGAATCCCGTCTGCATCTTTCCCACCGAGCCAGAAAACCTCCAGGAAGAAAAAGAAGAGCTTGAAAATCTTGCAGGCTCAAGTTTGCTTAAAAAAAATGAAAGTTTGACAGAGTGACGTGGTGTGTGTGTGTGTGTGGTAAAAGATGCTGCTCCTCCTCCACAGAAACCGGAGTAAATCCAGATGATAGCACAAATGGAGTTCAGCGAAAGATGTGAACCATTTCGCGAGGGGTTTGATTTATAAAGCACTTATCAATAGTTTCTCCACGAAGCGAAATAAATAAAACAGTTTCTTCTCTCTGTGTCAAAAAGTCCCGCAAATATTTCTGTCATATGATCCTCTACATTCCTGCGCTCCGTTATAAACTCTCCAGTCTCTTAAAGCAGCAGTTCACCTCGAAAAATAACTTATCATTTCAATAATTGATTTATTGAGCGATTATAGCTGTTAAAATATGTGTTTGTTTCGTGTTAATGTTTATATAGCCGTTAAAGCGGTATTTTAAAACCCAACGGCAAACATTAGCGCGGGACGTTACGTCAGAGCTCAGCTTACCTTACATAAATATTTGCGTTTGTTTATTATTTGAAAATATTTATACATTTAAACAACAGAAGCATTTTTAAAACGTTTCCATAATCTGGTAATAAATTCACAATGAAACAAGTACACTCACCAGCCACGCAGTTACTGCAGATTTGCCGCTGCACATCCATGATGCGAATCTTCCGTTCCACCACATCCCAAAGGTGCTCTATTGGATTGAGATCTGATGGCTAAGGAGGCCATTTGAATACAGTGAACTCATTGTCATGTTCAAGAAACCAGTCTGAGATTATTTGTGCTTTATGACATGGCGCGTTATCCTGCTGGAAGTAGCCATCAGAAGATGGGTACACTGTGGTCATAAAGGAATGGACATGGTCAACAACAATACTCAGGTAGGCTGTGGCCCTGACACGATGCTTAATTGGTACTAATGGGCCCAAAGTGTGCCAAGAAAATATCCCCCACACCATTATGCTTTCATGCTGTTTGCACCAAATTCTCTTAGAACTGCAGCAGATGGTCTTGACCATGTCTAAATGCCTAAAAGCATTGAGTTGCTGCCATTTGATTGGCTGATTAGACATTTGCGTTAACGAGCAGTATTCTACTTTAATGCCTATGAATTTACTGATATACTAGAAGTGTAATTTTACATAAATTATTTTAAAAACTTTTAGATATCAAAACAATTACTACACAATATAAATAATATTGGGCGATGCAGTGGCACAGTAGGTAGTGCTGTCTCCTCACAGCAAGAAGGTCACTGGTTCGAGCCTCGGTTGGGTCAGTTGGTGTTTCTGTGTGGAATTTGCATGTTCTCCCTGCGTTCACGTGGGTATCCCCAGGGTGCTCCGGTTTTCCCCACAGTCCAAAGACAAGCGGTACAGGTGAATTGGGAAGGCTAAATTATCCGTATGAGTGTGAGTGAGTGTGTATGGATGTTTCCCAGAGATGGGTTGCCGCTGAAAGGGCATCTGCTGCATAAAACATGTGTTGGATAAGTTGGTGGTTCATTCCGCTGTGGCGACCCTGGATTAATAAAGGGACTAAGCTGAAAAGAAAATGAATGAATAAATAATATTATTGTATCTATTTGTTACTATACTTAAATACTTTATATTTACAATATAAAAACATATTATTATTACTATTTTATAAATATTATAGGTGCAACGGTGGCTCAGTGGTTAGCACTGTAGCCTCACAGCAAGAAGGTTCGAGTCCCGGATGGGTCAGTTGGCATTTCTGTGTGGAGTTTGCATGTCCGCCAGTTCCCCACACAGTCCAAACACATGCGCTATAGGGGAATTGGGTGAGCTAAATTGTCCATAGTGAATGAGTGTGTGAATGAGTGAGTATGGGTGTTTCACAGTACTGGGTTGCAGCTGGAAGGGCATCCGCTGCGTAAAATATGCCGAAATAGTTGGCGGTTCATTCCGCTGTGATGACCTCTGAAATAGAGACTACGTTGAAGGAAAATAAATGAATAAATAAACATTACATGACCATTACCTCCAACAAAAACAACAAATCAAATCGGATTCTGGTATGATATTGCTTTTTATTTAAACTTTCACACTAATGTTCCTTAACACAGTTTTTTTAATGTGTTCATGAAGTGATTTCGTTACTAGATTGAAGGCTAGTGCATCGAGAAACAGTTTACTGTCTTTACAGCAGCTATAAAAGGGAATGAACGGTTCATCTGTTTCACTAGTCCATAGAAAAGGAAGAGAAATAATAACATTTCAGCAAAAAGGATGGACTGTAGTAGTAGTCGTTGCTTTTTTTGTTTGTTTTTAATCACTTGCTTTAGATTCAAATAGAGGTGGAAAGTAAAAGGGAGACCCAACATATACATAAAAACATCGATGAAATTATAATTCGCCAGTGTACAATCAGACATGTATGTACACACACTCACTCACTCACACACACACATAATATATATATGAACACGCGTGTCAGAAACCGATTGAGCCACGTGAGCCGTTACCAGACTGTAAAACAGATAAATGAACTCTCTGTTGGTACAAAATGGGCATTTAGACAAAAATAAGAACAGATCTCTATTTGCACTAAGAAGAAGCCGGTTCTCTCCAGACGAACAAACACACACGTTCATATATACAAGAGAGGAGGCAGTTTGGCCACATTATTCTGACTACGGAGGTTTACTATGGTAAAGGCGGAGTTTACATCGCTCGTAAAAAATGATGATTACAAAATAGCGAAACCAAAGCTCTTCTAAAATGATTCCCGCTGTGTAATAAGACGCGTTTGGAAATGAACAGCTGTAGTGAATATTTAAAAACAAATAAAAAGGTTTTCTTTACATTGTATGTCCTGATGGAGTGTTTTACATGTTGGCAAATTGGAATATTGTTGTTAACAAGACTGTGTTTAGATATTTCATCTGAGAAATAAATAGAAGGAAATACGAATTCATATTTGGCATAAAGAAAATGAATCCTGCATTTAACATTTTTAGATTGTGATCAAAGGTTAGAATAAAGTCACCATAAAGCAATTAATCACAAAAAAATTATATATATATATATATATATATATATATATATATATATATATATATATATATATAGCAGTCCTGCCTGTATTTTGTGAGTTCTTTGTTTTTTACAAGACTTTGCTTTGTATTTTATATATATATATATATATATATATATATATATATATATATATATATATATATATATATATATATATATATATATATATATATATATATATATATATATATATATGTGTGTGCATATATATATATTTTTTTTCCAGTATACCTGCCGTGATTTCAATAAATGTGCCATTTAAATTAAAATCTGATTTGCAATAAATATATTTAATATTTTCAGCATTACAATGAGGCATAATAATAAGAAGCTTTAAAGGGGAACTAT
>NC_079438.1:56315008-56417508 GCF_903798145.1 Danio aesculapii
GACACGGGCACAGACGGGAACTGCTTGATGATGTGCTCAAAAGCGTCTTTCTCATGGTCCTTTCCCCAGGCAGTGATTGTGCTGCAACACAAAAACACAAATGCTGTTTATATTTATGAATCTACATATCTATATCTATTAGCATATATCAAATTTAAGCAATTAGATATAAACGAGTTGTTTAAGATTAAAAACAACACCAACAATTAAATTACAATAAAAATAATAATCACAATAACATACACAAAAGAATCATATCTACTATGCAGATTTAACTCTATGCATTTAAACAGAAATGTGTAAAAAAAATAAGAACTAATAAAGAAATAATGATCAGAATACTATGCAGATTTCTTTATATATATGTATGTATATGTATGTATATATATATGTATGTATAAGTATATATAAGTATATATATATATATATATATATATATATATATATATATATATATATATATATATATATATATATATGGAAAATGCTGTTTAAGATAAAGAACTAATTATCAGAATACTATGCAAATTTCTCTCTATGTATAGAAATATTAATATGCATAAAAATTTATTTAAGATTAAATTATTAGAATTATTAGTATGCAGATTTTTCTCTATGCAAATAATAAAAAAACTACGATAACATAACTCCTAAAATTAATTATTATACCTACTATGCATATTTCTCTGTATGCATATAAATATAAATGTGTAAAAAATATATCATTGTTTAAGATATAAAAACGAACTATTAACCTATTATGCAGATTTTCTCTGCATAATAGCATATAAATTAAAAGAAATAAAGCACATAATTTTTTTTAATAAAAAAAAAAGCATATAAATATTTAAAAAGCTATTTAAGGTAAAAACTAATAATTAACCTACTTTGCAGATTCCTCTCTATGTATAGAAATATAAATATGCATAAAAATTGCTATTGAAGATTAAAAAATAATCATTATACTGCTATGCAGATTTCTCTCTATGCATATAAATATATATATTTTAAAAATCACAATAACATGACTCCTAAAATAAACTATTAAACCTACTATGCAGATTTCTGTCTATGCATAGAAATATATATATTTTAAAAATCACAGTAACATGACTCCTAAAATAAATTATTATACCTACTATGCAGATTTCTCTCTATGCATATATTAAAACAGCTGATTAAGATAAAAACTAATTATTAACCTACAATGCATATTTATATCTATGCATAAAATATAAATATATAAAAATAATAGCTGTTTAAGATAAACAACTAATGATCAAAATACTCAACATCTAGAGAAATATATAGAGAAATAGAAGTATGCATACAATTGCTGTTTAAGATTAAAAAAATATATATTATTATATTACTATGCAGATTTCTCTATGTATAGAAATGTAAATATACTTAAAAATTGCTGTTTAAGATTAAAAAATTAATTATTATACTACTATGCAGATATATCTCTATGCATATAAATATGGAAACAGGCTGTTTAAAATAAAGAACTAATCATCAAAATACTATGCAGATTTCTCTCTATGCAAATAAATATATATTTTTTTAAATCACAATAACATAACTCCTAAAACAAATTATTATACCTACTATGCAGATATTATAAAAGTGCTAAATTATATATATAAAAAAACTAATAATATAAAAAAATAATGTATTATTAGTGTTACTAACATTTATTAATATTATGCAATTTATTTGCATACATATATGCAAATACATATGCAAATATAATAAATTGAATAACAAAATATCTAAATTATTTTAATTAAAGTGTTTTACACATGTAAGTTATAAACATACTGTGTGGACTTTTTTTTTATAAAAACGTGCATTACACATAATGTGTGTATATAATAAATATATCACATTAATATTACAAATTGCATAAACAAACATTTACATGCTGATCACCATGTTTCATATTATGACACCCACCACTAGGTGGCAGCATTATACAAAACATCAGTCAAACCAAAACTAACTTCATCTCCTGTGATTTAATTCACTACAGTCTTTCACACCAAGATTTGCTTGAGTGTGAAGAAACTCTGATCTCTGGTAATGATGTAACAGGATGTTGCTGAATATATGAGGGGAAATGTGGAGTGTAATGATGCGGCATTAACTAACCGGAACGCATTGTGCAACATCAAAAACTACAGCAACTACGTCAAACCCTCCGGTTTAAAGGAAATTGATTTTAGCTGTGCATATTGACTATCATCCTGAAGCTGCAGTATTCATCCAGACACTACAAGGTTAAGCTGTTCCACCTGTGTTCTGCAGCTGGTACTGAGAAACCAGGAACCGGGTCTTTGGTGCCGTAGTATTTCTTGATAACGCCGATCCCAGCCACCGTATCTGTTCCTTTAAAGTTCACCAAGTGTGCAGATGCGCCAATACCAGCCGTCTGAAAACAGAAACATGGGTCATTCACACTTCATTTTAATGTTCTGGCTATTAACAAACCATTAGCTATGACTTTTTGAAACTATGCTGGCTGAAAGACATGGTTACAAACATGACAATGGAAAAGATAACCTGTTTATTAAGAGATAAACACAAGGTCTTTGAGGGAATTTCTTCCTAAAATGTGGTGAAATGTGTTAAAAAGGAATCCAATTACTTGTAAATATGGATTAATGTGAATTGGGTAAAGATACACAGCACATGAATCTCACCTCTTGCGATGAAACCCCTCTGTAACCGAAGTCATGCAGTTTATACTCCAGTCCTTCCAGGCTTCCCGACGTTTCCATGAGATATTTGGCCAGAATCTTCTTCTGTTCCCTCGAGTTTGTGGCGACGGTGATGGGATACCAGATCTGAACCAGGATAGTCTGTTGAGGAGACAAATACGCACCATATAAACCGTTACTATTAGGTCAACTATTAAAGTATAAGAACTATGTTTTATTTATTAGCGTTTTATTTTGAACACTTCCTCTGTGCATATCTTGAAACTCTGAGCAGATGATTTATGAATCGTAATTAGTTACTGATTACAAATTACATGACAAAATATAATCTCTTAGATTACACATTTATAGTAACGTAATCAGATTACTTTTGGATTACATTTAGATTACTTTTGTGCTAACCTACACTTTATGTCCCATATATTAATGTAGTGTATTGACAATGTATTGTTTTGACAGATATATACATACATACATACAATTATATATTCAATTCTTTATCGTTAATACTTTTACATATTTATAGTAATGTAATCTGATTACATTTAGATTACTTCTGTGCTATCCTAGATTTTATGTCTCATATATTAATGTAGGATAATTGCTTAGACAGATTTACACACAAATATATATTCAATTCTTTATCAGCAACAGAAGCCGCAACAACAATGTGCAATGGAGAGTTAATACTTTTACTCATTTATGGTAATGTAATCTGATTACTTTAGTGCTATCCTACATTTTATGTCTCATAAAATAATGTAGTGTATTGATAATGTATTGTTTTGACAGATATATACATACAATTATATATTCAATTCTTTATCATTAATACTTTTACACATTTATAGTAATGTAATCTGATTACTTTTGGATTACATTTATATTACTTCTGTGCTATCCTACATTTTATGTCTCATATATTATGTAGTGTATTGATAATGTATTGTTTTGATAGATATATACATACAATTATATATTCAATTCTTTGTCATTAATACTTTTACACATTTATAGTAATATAAACTGATTACTTTTGGATTACATTTAGATTACTTTAGCGCTATTCTACATTTTATGTCTCATATATTATGTAGTGTATTGATAATGTATTGTTTTGACAGATATATACATACAATTATATATTCAATTCTTTGTCATTAATACTTTTACACATTTATAGTAATGTAAACTGATTACTTTTGGATTACATTTAGATTACTTTTGTGCTAACCTACATTTTAAGTCTCATATATAATGTAGGATAACGTGTTGTTTGACAGATATACATACAAATATATATTCAATTCCTTATCAGCAATAGAAGCCCCAAAAGGGCATCAGGGTGGCGCAGTGGGTAGCACGATCGCCTCACAGCAAGAAGGTTGCTGGTTCGAGCCCTGACTGGGTCAGTTGGCATATTTGTGTGGAGTTTGCATGCTGTCCCCGTATTCGCTTAGGTTTCCTCCGGTTTCTCCCACAGTCCAAAGACATGCGGTACAGGTCAATTGAATAAACTAAATTGGCCGTAGTGTATGTGTTTGAATGCAAGAGTGTATGGGTGTTTCCTAGTGTTGGGTTGTGGCTGGAAGGGCATCCGCTGCGTAAACCATATGCTGGATAAGTTAGCGGTTCATTCCACTGTGGCGACCCCTGATTAATAAAGGGACTAAGCCGAAAAGAAATGAATAAATGAATGAGAAGCTCCAAAAGAAAAGTGCAATGATAGAAAGTTAATACATTTACATTTATGGTAACAAAATCTGATTACTTTTGGAATACATTTACATTATTTTTGTGCTAACCAACATTTGATGTCTCATTTATTAAAGTGTGCTAACGTTATACTGTTTTGACAGATATAAATACAAATAGAAGCCCCAACAGCAAAGTGCAATGATGGAGAGTTAATACTTCCACTAATATAAAGAGTTATGTTTAAATAGACCAAAATATATTGTCCATATTCACTGAGAAATGGATACAAATATTCGTTTTCAATACTCATGTATACTGAACACTGTATATTGCAGAAAAAACTAATTTTGTGCAGTCCTAACCTAAGTGCACTTGGAGAGCATGAGAAATCTCAAATAAACACGGAGTGTTTGCTGGGAGGTGATGCCAGGCAGAAATGCATTGTTTAAGGCCAGCCGGTCAAGTCAATATTATGATACTACACAAATACCCTGATAAGCCCTGGCGCTTTCTGGGCACGAGAACATCCTGCTGTTTAAATCTCATGGACTCCATTCAACTCTGTGAAATTCGTGAATTGCACGTTTTAGTGCAATCACAGTTTTTGCCCTAAAGTAATGGCTCATTTCTGAATCTGCTTTAAAATCTAATCCAGTCATCGTCTTATATTGATTTTTACTCATTATTATAGTCTCAGTCACACAGTATTTCTATGTGAAACTGTATGATCAATAACACTAATGGCAGTGCCTGATGAGATCTGGTTAGCATTTATTAATGCAGAAATTTCCTTTTTCAATCAAAAATCTGTCTCTGTGCACAAATGTCATTAGAGATTATCCTAAATCTAGTGTTTATTGCTGGCTCACGTGTATGTGTAAAGCCAAAATGTAAGTGCCAGCATGGGACAGTCACGAAAGAGAGATTCTCTCCACCCTCACAACACAAAAGACTAAAGATTTACACTAAATGCTTTCATTATCTGTATAAAGTACCCTTGCAGGTCTGAAGAGTCTCCAAACAATTGAGTTAATCATAACTTCCCATGGCCATCATAAAGATCGTGCACATGTTATTGTAGCCTCCTCGAGCGCAGATATGTGATGACGGTGTGTTCTGAGAGCCAAGGGCAAATAAAAACAGTCTAAATATACCCTCTACACACATACATTCAACTCACCCTGACTCATTCAAGAAAAATACACTTGCTTTGAATATGCAAATGAAGTAAAGTAAAAATCGGTGATTGTTTTCTCTGACAGGTGTGCTATATCATGATGACTGTACATGTAGAGCTGGATTTGGGGATGTCAGTATGACTTGGCAGGATTGGTGGGATTTAGCCTTATGTATAATGACTTACATGTACTTGAAAGATTTCTATGTTGCCTATATATTTACATTATATTTTTCTTATACGATTGACACACAACATAATTTGTGGATTCATTCATTGGTTTTCTTTTAGGCTTAGTCCCTTTAATAATCTGGGGTCGCCACAGCAGAAATGAACCGTCAACTTATCCAGCATGTCCCTTCTAGATGCAACCCAACACTGGGAAAATAATTTGGGGATTGGCTGCATAAATGTATGTTCCTACTGAAATCACTCATATGCCAACACAATATCGTATATCTATGATGCAAACTAAGTCACTTTAATGTCCATATGAAGTAAAAGCTGCTGAGACTTTTATTTCAGTATGTTAATGTACTGAAATGGAATATTGAGTAGGAGGCGGGGCTAAACTACTAGTATGATTACGGTAATTAATGTGCAGAAACCCTCAGGTTGACGTCAACAGAAGGACCAACACTCCAAAGGCGGAAGCAAGTGATCAGATTTGATTGAAGATTACCAAAACAAACATATTTTTCCAGTGGAATAACTTGCACTGATTAGTTATTCAACTTAAGAATAACAATGCGAGCTAGCAAAATAAGCATTGCACATTTTAATTTCACACGTGCATTAAATAAAGCCATATACAGCACTCAACATTTAAAGTGGATTCAAAGCTTTCGGCAAACTTGTACTAAAACTATTCAACAGCATCCATTATTAACTTAGGACAACTTTGGAAAACCTTTTGGATCCACTTGAAATGCTGACTACTGTAGATCAATTAAGGGTGAAAGTCTCACCTCTACCCAATTAGTGAGCCAGTAACACTCCGGATCTGTGCTTTCCACAGTAAAGAGCACATTTCCCCGTGGGATGACGCTTCCCTCGGGAACAGCCTTAATCTCGATGGGAAGATGACCGTTGTATTTCTGTAAAAGCGATATAACATTAAAGATGTGACTGAACATCCCTCATGGGACACTCTTTCATAAACAGCACATTCAAGGACTTTTAGACTTTTAAAAGCACCATTTTTTCAAATCAAGCACCTCTGTAATTCACACCACTTGCATATGAAGCGCCGTGAAAGTCCTTACAGTGCTTAACATATCACTTACACAATATTTACATCAAATGTCAGAGTAATGATGATGTTTTCAATGTGTCATCTTCAAAAGTTTAGACCATTTGAAACGAGACCGGAAATATTTTAATGAGGTTTATATGGAGTTTTATTTTATTCTATATACTTTTACCTATTTTATTCGAGTTTATGTATATACATTGTTCTTTTTATTTTCCTTCTGTAATTATAGACGAAGAATTTTTCTGTTAATTTAGACAATGGTTTACATACGGGTACTTAGATTCTGTGTAATGTGCAAGTAGACCAAGAATATATAAAAATATATATGTAAATACTCATATTCAATAATTATAGAAGGAAATGTTCTGTTTAACTTTGTATGCATAATTAATATGTGGAGAATCTTTATATACTTGTAAACATTTTCTGTAATTGTGTATATTCCCCAATAAAAAATATGTGGTTTATTATTTGCCGTAGTTTTAAATTGTAGATTTTTTTAATAAAAAAGTTCTCATTTTTTGGATATCATCATGACAAGTGTTGAAATAAAATCTAAAATATTTTTATTTAAAATTTAATTCAAGCACTTTTAGGGACCAATCTTTGTTTTTAAGTACTTTCCAGCCATTGAATATACGGTTAAAGTCAGAATTATTCACCATGCTGCAAATTTTTCGTTCTATTAAACATTTCCCAAATGATGTTTAACAGAGCAAGGAATCTTTCACAGTATTTCCTATAATATTTTTCTTCTGGAGAAAGGCTTGTTTGTTTTATTGTGGCTAGAATAAAATGACTTGTCTACACACTCTCGCAGTGCAAAACTTGAATAAAGACCTATCTTTTTAGTAAAACATACACTCAGTGCATCACTTAGCAGTATGATACATGAATGTGCTCCACGCATCTCGTTTATATACACTATGAACAGCAGCTAAGCTAATTATTCTCTTTATTCTCTATTTCCACCTGGGGATACTCATCCCGAGGCCCTCAGAGACTATGCAGCGCCACTGATGCGATCCAAGACCAGCGACGAGATGATCTCAAGTTTTCCATAATCCTGGACCAGGCCGTATCCTAAGCAGCTGCCGTGGTGGTCATGGCGGAGTGGAGAGCATGAGACTGACTCCTTTGACGCTCTGGGGACAGACGAGTCTCGCTGACGTCCAGCTTCTCCGGCGCCTAGACTGCAGCTCTGCACAAAACGTTTGGCCAGAGGAGAAATAGTCGTGCCTAACTGAGCCTGGTTTCTCTCAAGGTTTTTTAATTCTTCACTTTTGCCAATTGGTGAAGTTTTTTCCTTGCCGCTGTCGCCGCTGGCTTGCATGGTTCGGGATCTGTAGAGCTGTGCATCGACGGATTGCTCTTCAGTGTTTGGACTCTCAGTAGTGATTATTAAACCACACTGAACTGAACTAAACTGAACTTAAACACTGAAAACTGAACTACACTGTTTCAATTCACTATAATCTTCTATGTGAAGCTGCTTTGACACAATCTACATTGTAAAAGCGCTATACAAATAAAGGTGAATTGAATTACTCTAACCTAATTAACCTAGTTAAGTTGAATACTAGCATCTTGAAAGATATCCAGTCAAATATTATTGCATCATGGCAAAGATAAACGAAATCAGGTATTAGAAATGAGTTATTAAAACTATTATGTTTAGAAATGTGTTGAAACAAAATCTCTCTGTTAAATAGAAATTGGGGGAAATTTCAACTGTATACGTCTGTAATTTAAAAGCACAGGGACATTGGGAAGAGACATTCAGAGAATTCAGTTATATCTATACCTCCAAAATGTAATTCCATCCTTTTTCATTGAAAACATCATCCTGAAAGTGTTCCCGGTACACCTCTTTAGCTTCCTGGATCTTCTCTGGTGTGATGACCTGTCCTGTGAGAACAACAAATAAGACAGAAGCAACTGAGAGACCGCAGTAACACACACAACAAGGAAGAAACTGCACAAAAAAAAAGAATAAAAACACAGGGTGGGTGGTGTGTGTGCATGCATAATTTCCCTTTCCTATACATCCTTGCATTATTACATTAAAAAAGTCTTGCATGCTCACAGTACACCTTTGTCCCGTCCATACTACAAACTGCCTTAAAGGGATAAGTCACCTAAAACTGAGAGATCTGTCATTATTTAGTCACCTTTACTTGTTTTAAACACTATAGAAGAAATTTAGAAAAATGTTGGAAACCTGTAACCATTGACTTCCATGGTATAAGCAGGCATAAAGCAAACAAACAAACCAAGATAAATACTAAAATATAAAAGTAGTGCATGGGTATTTATTAGTCTAACAATGCTGCAGAATTCAGACTTAAGCTGTGAACTTGCGTCGGGCGACTGGCCTTTGTGGGTGAAAGAGCAGATGTTCCTTTGTCTCATCTTTTCATCCTATAACACAATTTCTAAAGCCTTCGCCCCAGCGCACCATGAAATCCTTTACAGTGCAAAAATAGACAAAATTCCTTTATAAATGTGGCAAATCTGAGCGGCATGCAAGAACAACAACCTCTAACCAGACTGTTAGTCACACGTCTCGCACTCAAAGCCCTCTTCATGCTGCTGCTTTCCTAGCCTATAACTCTACCCTCACGTTTGCTCATTTAACACTGGCTCCGTCACGAGAAAGTCTTTTGTTTTTCCTCTGCCGGAACAAACAGTGTTGTTATTTTTCGGGGTAGAATGAAGCAAACTGACTGTATGACGAAGTTAGGCTGCATTCCTGAGCGTGAACGCGAGCCGAAATTCAACTTTGAGCAATCAATCGCCTTACCTTTTAAGTATTTGTGGAGAATGTACTGAAGCCCATAGAACACCGTCTTGTCGTATTTGACTTTTCGGAGCTTGGTCGAGTCCGTCTTCTTCTCACGGCACTCAAAGTAAGAGTACACCTTACTAGTGTTGGGTGGGTACTGTTTATAATGTGTGACCTGCGATGAAAGAAAGATGTTTATTAATTATACTTGTTGAATGCTTGATTCTGATTGGTTGATGAACATTCTAAAGTGTGAAATGCACAGCTAAAGTAGTTCCGGCAGGTTTTTGAGTGGACTACAGCTCCATATATCACTTAGCTGAATTATTTTTAGTTATTTCACTGCTACAACAGTCAAACAATCACATTAAAACACAACAGAAGGTTTTGGATAAGGTGTGTAAGAAACTAGTGCTAGTGTTAAATGCACAGCTAAAGTAGTTCCAGTAAGTTTTGAGTGCATTATAGCTCCATATATCACTACACTGAATTATTTTTTAGTTATTTCACAGCTACAACAGTCAAAAATCACATTAAAACACAACAGAGGGCTTTGGATAAGGTGTGTAAGAAACTAGTGCTAGTGTTAAATGCACAGCTAAAGTAGTTCCGGTGAGTTTTGAGTGCATTATAGCTCCATATATCACTACACTGAATTATTTTAAGTTATTTCACAGCTACAACAGTCAAAAAGCACATTAAAACACAACAGAAATCACATTAAAACACAATAGAAAGCTTTGGATAAGGTGTGTAAGAAACTAGTGCTAGTGCTAGTAATTCCGGCAGGTTTTGAGTGCATTAAAGCTTCATGTATCACTACGCTGAGTTATTTTAAGTTGTTTCACAGCTACAACAGTCAAAAAGCACATTAAAACACAATAGAAATCACATTACGCACAAGGATATGGATAAGGTGTGTAAGAAACTAGTGCACACAGGAGCAGTTTGAGGACAAAAACCTGACAAATGTCTCAAAAAAACATCAGAACTGTGGTTTTAGGTGTGAAAACCACAGTATAAGTGGAATAATTGACTCCTGCACATTGAATATTTAGAAAATAATTCCACTCGAAACCACTTTTTTTCTGATAATTCAACAGTTATCCACCTGTAGTAAACACCATCTCTAGAAAACAGACACTTTCCATCCATCTATGCACCAGACACTTTCTTAAAATCACTCCATATCTCTAGAAAGAAACATTGTGCATTTCTGAATGTGCCTCACACAGGTGAGTGGGCTTTACAAACCACTTGAAGAAACCTCTATATGCCCCTTTTGCACAATATATTTCACAAAATTGTTTGTTTTACATAAAGTACTTGTCTTAGGTTATGTGTATAGTTAACTATTCATAGTATATTTATATTCAGATTACTGCTCCAGTATGTTAGCTATGTATACGTTTAAAAATTGCACTTACAGTGTTGTGTTTATATTTATGTTTAGGTTCATTTATGTAGCACCGTGGTCCTGCAAGACACGACATTTTGTTCAACTTTATGTCCACACAATGACAATAAAGCTCGACTTGATTATACTTGACCAGCCATCTTCAATTATTCTTTCGTACAGTTCATAATAAGTGATATAAACTTCCTTATGTTGTCTTAGTGCCACTGCTCTGGTGACACAGCAGATATGGTAATGGAGTTCAATAATGCTGGGTGCGTCTGTTAGCACAAATATTTGCTGTAAATCAGACTCCTGTAGGGTTTTATTCTAGCTGATCTGCAAACAACTCACGCATTAATAAGTAAACACACCTTTTATTGCTACACCAACCTGCTGGTGTGTCGCTCAAAAGAATAATAACTTCAATTGTGAGGATTACTAAAGAGAGGTAGACTACAGGGATGATCAACTAGTTGTTTAAATAATTTGTCATGTTTATACACTGCCTGACAAAAGTCTTGTCGTCGATCTCAGTTGTAAGAGCAACAAATAATAACTTGACTTCTAGTTGATCATTTGGAAAGTGACAGAAGGTCGATTTTTCTGATGAATCATCTGTTGAGCTGCATACCAATCATCACAAATACTGCAGAAGACCTACTGGAACCCACATGGACCCAAGATTCTCACAGAAATCAGTCAAGTTTGGTAAAGGAAACATCATGGTTTGGGGTTTCTTTCGGTATGGGGCGTGTGAGAGATCTGCAGAGTGGATTTCAACATCAACAGACTAGATATCAAGACATTTGTGCTGCCCATTACATTACAAACCACAGGATAAGGCAAATTCTCCAGCAGGATAGCGCTCCTTCTCATATTTCAGCCTCCACATCAAAGCTCCTGAAAGCAAAGAAGGTCAAGGTGCTCCAGGATTGGCCAGCCCAGTCACCAGACACGAACATTATTAAGCATGTCTGGGGTAAGATGAAGGAGGAGGCATTGAAGATGAATCCAAAGACTGTTTTC
This sequence comes from Danio aesculapii, assembly GCF_903798145.1. Lineage (NCBI taxonomy): Eukaryota > Metazoa > Chordata > Actinopteri > Cypriniformes > Danionidae > Danio > Danio aesculapii. The sequence continues at coordinate 56,327,072 of NC_079438.1, forward strand.
ATAATTGATTTGAGTCATTGCAGAGATGTATGGATGCAGTCCTCCAAGCTCATAGGAGTCATACACAGCATTCATTCTTTATCCACTGCAGCATGACTTTATATTCTATAATGTGCATTATTTCTGTAAACTGACAAGACTTTTGCCTAAGCAAAGTCAGACATTACTGTCCTAATTAAATCATTAAAATAAAGGCATGATCATTTTTCATTTGGCTAATATAAGCGTAATCTAGAGGCCTTTACCTTTCATTTAAGCCACTTCTGATACCAAATGATCAAGTCAAGTTATTATTCGTTGTTCCTACAACTTGGATAGGCGACAAGACTTTTGTCAGCTAGTGTACACACATATATTGCAGTGGTGCATTTACAGTGAAAATTTCAAATGCATGCTTTTGTTAGTATCAGACAAAGAGGCAAATATATTCTTGAATATCTGATTGCATCTTCAATGCAAAAACCCACAACCCACATACATATCATGGTAGCAAATTTTGCACCAACATCTAATTTCTGACAACAAAAACAAAACATCCAGCTTGCCCTCTTGCTCTTCAAGAGTTGTGATATAAATACACCCTATGCCAAGAGCGTGACTACAGTTACACTAGATATCAAACAGACAACCTACTAAGCTGCCTTCTGATATTTTGTGCATGCTGACCTTTCCCCAGCAGTTTTTGGCCGTTCTCCTGAGTACAGGCCAGCCTGGGAAAGGTTATACCCTCACGGTTACGCCTGACAGCTACAATGGTTGTTTCCTGCACTCCAATAGCCAATTTCAGGCAAAGACAGTATGCCGTGCTGAGTATGGATGTGCAATACTATAGGGAAAATAATAATAATAATATAATTTTAATGCATAAATATTATAAAAATATATTATAGGAAATACTATACTAATAGTAATTTCCTTAATCGGTTAAATATCACTTGAGACATATTAAAAAATAAAAAATATTGCACAGAAGAGCTCATAATTTTGCCCTCAACCACATACTTTCACCCTTAATTGTGAATCAGCAGCCATGAAGATCCTGCTGGAGTCTCTTTTCTGAAATAACAGCTCACGAGCAGCTGCATGCAGTCCAGGCATGCACAACAACTGGCTGCGCACATGGAGGACACCACAATGCCAGCCTCAGATCCAGAAAGCAGCTATTTTAAAGTGTGTCAAACTGAAAGTAACACTGTATAAACAAGTTGTAAAACCAAACGATCCTGATCTGATCCGATGTTCCCAATTGCGCATGTAATCAATGCGAGCCCTGAAATCTCTTGCACAACGCAGGCATGTCATTGATGCAGTCGATTGAAGATAAAAGAGGAACGGAGCAACACCAGATGGAACTGTTAACACAAGCCAAGCCAATGCCCTTTACAATGCTAAAGGTAGTGTGCTTATTGATTGGTCAATGCATTCAAGTACTTTTCCCGTTCATTTTTCTCCACAGGGATACCTCAATATAATTCAAGCCTTGAATGGGATTAATTACATTACAAACTCAAAACTGTATTAGAGGTTTGAGTGTCAAATTCATTCATTGTTCAATGGCTCATGGAGGATGATTGCTGGCAGATTCATTGTTGAGGTATCTAAATGATCACCACAGTATTGAGCGTTAAAGGGATAGTTTACCCATGGTTACAATTATGACATCATTTAATCACCCTTTACTTCTTTCAAACCATTATGAGTATCTTTAGATACTTAGATATTTAGAAAGATGATGGAAACCTGTAACCATTGACTTCCATAGTATTTGCTTTTCCTACTATTGAAGTCAATAGTTACAGGTTTTTAACTTCCTTTAATTGTTTTTGCTTTGTCAAACAAATCTATTCTTCAACACTGGAAAGCTAAACACCCTTTAAATATTGATTATTGGTTGATTTTGGTATTAGATCATATGGTTATGCAAAGGTTGACTGCTTTAGCTGAGAAAAGCAATAGTGGAAGTATTTCAAAAGAGGCAAATAGAGAGAAGAGTGTTTCTACAGGTGGTTTGTCAAGCCCACTCACCTGTGTGAGGCACACTCAGAAACCTTTTATAACTTTTTTAGGATCGGAGGAATAATTAATTAATATATTATTGATATATAATTGACCATACATTTTTTAATCGATGCATTCTTATATTTATTATTATTATTACAAATAAACTCAACACAAATATATTTTTTTATTTCTTTCGTAATATTTTTAAGATATTTAGAAAAATTGGATCATGCAGCTTACTAATTTCTTTTTTTTTTCATATTTATCAACATATGAATATTTGAATTGTAAAATTGGCATTATGTATTGTTTGTGTTATATTGTATGATGTATTATATAGTTGGTTCAATGTAAATTGTATACAACAAATAAATAAAAATGAGCTTTTGTGTTCACCAGAAGACAGAAACTCATAAATGTTTGGAACCGCTTGAGGGCGAGAAAAAAACTTCGCAAATTGGTTTGGATTTCTGCCTGAATATGTTGAGTTGAATTCATTACAGGCTGATAGTGTAGCCTTTGTAACTTTACTGGCTAGATGACTTATTCTTATGACTTGGAAGTAAGCAGTTCCCCCTTCCTATCGGCAATGGGTTTTTGATATTTACATGCTCTTAGAATGGAAAAGATTCGGTTCGCAATAAAACAAAAGCCAAAACAGCTTCAGAAAGTTTGGAGCCCTTTTCTAATAATCTCTAAGAAGACACCTATATCTTCTTTTTTTGTTTGTTTGTTTAATTTTCTTTATTTTTTCTATTCTGGTATTTGTTTTATTAGTATTATTATTTTCATGTTATCTTATGTATGTACAATTTTGTGCATATACAGTTTAAGTCAGTAATATACAGTAAATTATTAGCTCCGCTGAATTATTAGCCCCCCTTTTATTTTTTCCCCCAATTTCAGTTTAACAGAGATTTCTTCAACACATTTCTAATCATAATAGTTTTAATAACTCATTTCTAATAACTGATTTATTTCATCTTTGCCATGATGACAGTAAATAATATTTGACTAGATATTCTTCAAGACACTTCTATACAGCTTAAAGTGACATTTAAAGGCTTAACTAGGTTAATTAGGTTAACTAGGCAGGTTAGGGTAATTAGGAAAGTTATTGTATAATGATGTTTTTTTTGTAGACTATCGAAAAAATAATTAGCTTAAAGGGGCTAATAATTTTAAAAATTAAAAACTGCTTTTATTCTAGCCGAAATAAAACAAATAAACTTTCTCCAGAATTAATAATATTATAGGAATATTGCTTGCTCTGCTAAACATCATTTGAGAAATATTTTAAAAAAGAAAAAACACTTACAAGGGCTAATAATTCTGACTTCAACTGTATGTGATATTCATTCATTCATTTTCCTTCAGCTTAGTCCCTGTATTCATCAGGCCATAGAGGAATAAACGGCCAATTTATCCAGCATATGTTTTACTCAGCGGATGCTCTTTCAGCTGCAACCCAGTACTGGTAAACATATGTGATATTTTACCTTATTATTTATATACTTATTTAGTGTATAATTATGTTTTCCTGATAATTTCTTATTTGGTGAATTGTATCAGAGCGTCATTTTTATGGCGTGTTTTATATATCTATATGTGTATCTACATTTTATTTACAGTGTTATTTTCTGTCTGACATAAGATGAAACTAATAAGCAAAAAAAAGTGAATAAATTTTCATTTTTTGACGAACTATCCCTTTAATCCTTATATACACAACCATAAAGGTTTAACCACAAATCTTTTTTTTTTATTCCTGTAGTCAATCTCTACTTCCTGCTCATCACCTCTTGCTTTAAATGTCACCAGCTTCTCCAGTTTCACCTCGTTTCTATCTAAGCCAAAACCTTGAATGGAAAGTAAACATCACACATTAAACGTCACCAGTAGCATCACAAGGTCAAAAGCAGAGCTCACAGTGCCGAAAATGAGCAGTAAACAATATTTAAAGTGAACATTTCTGAAAAATGTTGGAAACCTGTAACCATTGACTTACATATTATTGTCCTTCCTACTTTAGAAGTCAATGGTTATGATTTTTCATCAAAATATCTTCTTCTTGAGTCCAAGAGAAGACAGAAAGTAAAACAGTGAGTACATTTTAATTTGAGTAAGCTATCCCTTTACTCAGACTGTAATTGATGACTGAATTAAATAAGCAACAGTCAGCTATTTTCCCGCATGTGATCTCTGACCCTCCAATGACCTCTATGAGATCCTTAAGTAATGAAGGGTCCCCTTTAAAATGCTAAATGAACGTGTCATCAGCCTCAATGCAAAACACGAGAATCCTATTACATTCGTGGTGGGAGGATAAAAGAGAAACGCATCCACTCCCGTCCTCGAGCAGCGCTGACGAAAGAAAACACTGATCAAACATTGATAAGGCCGCATGCACAACATAGTAGACACAATAAAGATGCTACTCTGGATGCAAGTACAAAGCGCAACAGAGTAGCAACTTTAGGATTAAAAGAAGTGAAACTTCATTACGTTTGACGATTCAACATCAATAAAGATACAAAGGTTAGAAGACACTTCCTTCTTATCAATCCTGGGAACAAACGAGGACTCAACAGCGATTGTTTATCATTGAGCATCCAGCGAAATAAATAATGTGCATTAACGATGTGCACATTTTGTTCTGTTTTCTTATCCAAGAGATAGCCCCATAAAAACACACAGGATATCGTGTAGATTCTTGCTTAATCTAGAGCAGAAAAAGCTACGTATTTCAGTTATTACATTACCGTGCAATACATAAATTACATTTGCTGTTAGCTCAAAATACTTATTCAAAATGAGCTGAAACAGCACAATTGTTGGGGTTTTTGGGGAGACAACTTAATTGTTTTATGTTCATTCAACTTAAATTTGTAAAAACTAATTAGTTAACCTTTCCCAGTGATGAGTTGCAGCTGGAAGGGCATCCGCTGTGTAAAACATGTGCTGGATCAATTGGCGGTTCATTCCACTGTGGTGACCCCTGATGAATAAAGGGACTAAGCCAAAGGAAAATTAATAATAAGTTAACCTCTTAACATCACTACACCTGAGTTATCCTTAGTAGTGGCTACTTTTTATCTCTGATGGTATATATATTTTTTTTACCATAAAGTACTTACCTTAATGTAAAGTGAATGATAATAAAAAAGCTATATTGTATAAAATTAATGTTTAAAAAGGGTCATATTTCATCATTAAAACTGTACAACAAGGCTTCATTAGTTGATGTATTTACAAACATTAACTAACAGCATTTATTAACAATAATCGTAGTTCAATATTTACTAATGCATTATTAACATTAACATTAGATAATGCACTGTGAGTTAGCAAGAAGTAACTAACGTTTTCAAACATTACTGAATACTGTAACGTGTATTATTTGTTTGTTCATGTTATTGTAAAGTGTTACCCATATTTCGGTCACACTTTACAATAAGGTTCATTAGTTAATGTTAATTAATGCATTTACTAACATGAACAAACAATGAACAATACATTTACTACAGAATTTGTTCATGTTAGTTAACGTTAGTTAATGAAAATACAGTTGTTCATTGTTAGGTCATGTTAACTCACGGTGCATTAACATGTTAACAAGCATGGACTTGGATGTTAATAATGCATTAGTAAATGTTCAATTATGATACGAATAAATCCTGTACAAGTGTTGTTCATGATTGGTTCATGTTAGTAAATGCATTAACTAATGAACCTTATTGTAAAGTGTTACCCATATTTCTTATGTAACAACATGTATTAAATGTAGCTCTAATAATATTTAAACTAGTAAGTGTACAAATTAAACTGTGCTACAATAACTCCAAAACTAACAGGTTTTCTGGAAACATAACATGTGTTTTTAATGCATAGTGTCTTAGAGGATTTTGAAATGGAGATGATGTTTTAAAACATTTATGTAATATCAGTTTCCATGTTACACTTTGGCAGCCCTAAAATACTTAAAGTACACTTTATATACTGAAAAAGCTGTCTAAACATTAAGTGAAAAGCAGACAACTGAAGGAGCAGTCATGTAGTGCAAACAAAAGCAAAAGAGAATAGAAATAAATGGTGAAAATCGAGTTACCGAACTGACTTGTATTGGGTATTTTGCAATAGAGGATTGTGTCAGACAGGAGGACAATCACCACTATTTCTTCATGAGTCATTATTTATTTTTAGCATTCACATATACTGTATTTTGTACAGAGAATCTGAACTAAAAGAGCTTTTTTTTTCTCTCTTTTTTCTTATAAACGGTGGTTTACTAACCAAAAAAAATGTAAATTCAGTTTTTATTATATAATTTTTATTATATAATTTCAGTTTTAATTCAGGAATAAAAAATATGCACATGCATTACTCTCTGTAAACTATATAGTGAGCCCTAGTATTTCTACATTACTATAGTATTAAAGTTTCCTATTCATAAAAGAGCTCAGTCTAAGAAATTCAGCAGCTGCTTGTTTTAGTTATAAAAATTAACATATATGCAAATTGCAAGACAATTGTAATTGCTTAAGTATAGTTTTAGGGTTATGTTTCTGATCCAATTTGTTGTTGTTTTTTTTATTATACATTTACACTGACTCTCTTAACACATTTTAAATAAAGAAGAAAATTGTAAAACGGGTGACATAGGGGCTCAGTGGTTATCACTGTTGCCTCACAGCAAGAAGGTCGCTGCTTCGAATCCCGGCTGGGACAGTTGGCATTTCTGTGTGGATGTACAGTCCAAAGACATGCGGTATAGGTGATTTGGATTATCTAAATTGTCTATAGTGTATGAGTGTGTGTGTGTGAATGAGTGTGTATGGGGGTTTCCTAGTACTGGGTTGTAGCTGGAAGGGCGTCTGCTGTGTAAAAAAAACATATGCTGGAATAGTTGGCGGTTCATTCCAATGTGGCGACTCCTGACAAATAAGAGACTAAGCTGAGGAAAAATTATAAATGAATAAATAAATATAGTTATTTAAAACTATGAAGCCATCATTTAAGTGAATGTGAAAGAAAATAGGATAATGAGTGCCTACATTAGGAAAGCATATGCTCGAGTTAAATTCTGAGACTAGGTATGTGGTGAAATGATAGAAGTTTCAGTTTGGTGTAAATATTAATAAGATTTTTTTGTGAACTAAACCAAAAGGCCAATATTTTATACCATTTCATACCAATATTATAAAGGCCAAGAATGTATACCATTGCATTAGTCCATGTGCATCAGTAAATTATCAGTAATGTATTAAACTGATTATTAATTGTCAATATTACACTGTAAATAATCCTGGGTAGGTTCCACCAATGCAACATGAAGGAATTAAGTTTAACTACACAATAATATATCAGTCAAATAATGTCCACATATAACTTGATATTATGTTAAATCTCTTAAAAAGCTAAACGAACTTCATCAGATCCATATATAAGGTCCTTTATATACTTATAGATAATAAGTACAACATACTAGTAAGCACTACTAAGTTAATGCAGGTGTAGTAACGTTAATATGTTAACTTAACATCTACATCAGTAAAATAATGTCCAAATATAACTCTATATTATATTAAATCTCTTAAAAAGTAAAACCAACTTCATCAGATCCATTTATAGGATAATTTATAGATGAGTACATCATACTAGTAGTAACCACTATTAAGGTTAATGCAGGTGTAATAATGTCAGGAGGTTAACTGCACATCTATCGTATTCAAATAATGTCCGGATATAACTGGATATCATATCAAATCTCTCAAACAGCTAAACGAACTTCATCAGATTAATTTATAAAATCAATTATAAATAATGAGTACAACATACTATTAGCCACTAACTTTACTAAGGTTAATGCAGGTGTAGTAACGTCAGGATGTTAACTATAAATCTACATCAGTCAAATAAGGTCAAAATATAACTTTATATTACATTAATCTAAACTAACTTTATCAGATCCATTTATAAATGTATAGATAACGTTAATAAGTATAACATACTAGTAGCCACTACTAAGGTCACTGCAGGTGTAGTAACGTTACGTGGTTAACTGCACATCTATATCAGTCAAATAATGTCCAAATATAACTTGATATTATATCAAATCTCTTAAAAAGCTATCATCAGATTAGTTTTCGCCAAGACACATGCGTTTCCTGAAAAATGAAAGTGCTTTCAGTTTTGCTTTTGAAAAATGAAATACCCCCCACCCCCCTTGCAGGACCCGTCGCCCTTTAGGTGTAATACGCACTCATAACCGCTTATAATCATATGATTAAACATAAACAATAAACATATTCATCTCTGAGGGCTAAAAATGAAGATATTTCTGCCGTTTATCCTCGGCCTAGCGACCTGAATGGATCGGCCTGAAGGATGAAACCACCTTCAATTCTCTTATTCTCAGTCACAGGTTCACCGGTACGTTACACACCGGGCCCGGTTCGCTTTTAACCAATATTGTCGGTGTCTGCTCACCTTGTATGAGTCGGTAGCTAGCAAAATGTTGAAATCCGCGGCTTCTCTGTGTTTCTCCATCTTCCCCTTGATGTGACTGGAGTCGCGCTGCTGCCTGTCAGTTCTGTTGTTCCTTCTCCACCGCGCGGACTCTCAACCAACCCCCGTCGCTGAGAAGCGGGGATGACGCGAGAGGATGGGTGGGGCTCTTCTGGGGTGTGCTGGCCAATCAGGGGATGAGGTGACTGAGACGTCATGGCAAGGAGTCGACGCGGAATGTGAATGGATGAGACGCGACTGAGAGAAATAGAAAGAAATATATACAAAGTATTATAATATACTGAATTTATTATAGTTGGGTTGTTTGTTTTAGAAAGTATGTCATTTTATATTTATTATTTAGATTTGTTATAATATATATTTGTTATAATAATATTTTGGTGGTTCATTCCGCTGTGGCGACCCCTAAGCCAAAGGAAAAGGAGTTAATGATATATTACATTTATTACGTTTCTTACAGTTTAATATGACTGCCTTGCAATGGAATTTTAGATTATATAACATTTTCAGTCAATTATCAAATGCAACACAGGTAAAATAGGTAAAATAGGGTAAATAGGGTAAAATATCCCTGTACTCAGGGGAGGACTTAACCAATAAGAAAGTTAAGCAGGGCCCCAGGAATTTAGGGGGACTCAACCAATGTCAAGCAACCTATATTAATCATATGGCTCTTTTATAAATGTCCTATCATATGTTGTAAAATCTGTCTATAACCGTTAAGATTTTAATGTTATTACTTCTTTTCAAAACCAGGGGCCCCCATGAATAATGGAACGATCCACACTGCACATGCAAATATTAAAATCGAATCACAAACATGGATAATTAACTGTGCACAGTTTATGAACTTGCTTTTTATATGTGAATCTATAGTTTTTAAAGTAGTTTCAATGCTAGGGCCCCATACCTGACATTGCTTAGGGCCCCAAAATCACTAAGTCCGCCCCTGCCTGTAGTGCATACGTCTCAAAACTCAATTCCTGGAGAGTCGCAGCTCTGCACAGTTCTGCTCCAACCCTGATCAAACACAGCTAATCGAAATCATGGAGGTGTTCGAGACTCTTCTGAACACCTCGATTAATTGGGTCAGCTGTGTTTGATCAGGGTTGGAGCAAAACTGTGCAGAGCTGTGGCCCTCCAGGAATTGAGTTTGAGACCTATGCCGTAGTGTAATTTTGGCTTTATGTTCTGTTGTAGAATTTTTATTATTAATATTTGTTTATTTATTGATTATCTTTATTATTGTGTGCTCTCTTTTGTAAATGTTGATGAATGTGTTTATTTGATTTTTGCCTTATTGTTCTTGTGTTATACTACAATAAAAAGGTAAATTGGGTGAAAAAAAGGATTTAAAATATATATATAAACTAATTTGCATATATATCTAACACAAAACTGTTAGAAGACCTTGTAACTTTTGTATTATATATTTTGTTATGATTTAAAATGCAAATAAACCATTGTTTAATTAAATATGTGCTAATTCGCATACATTGCACGGGATGATAACCGGTTTCAAGGTTTACCGTGGTTTGGGAAAGTCAAGGTTTTAAAACCGCTAAAACTTTCTGTTATACCGTTCCTAAGGTATATGTGAGGCTTTTTATGATTTTTTTTTTTCATGTCTTGTAAATAAATCTGTGTTTTTAAAATTAATAAAGACAGCAGAAGACAATGATTTATTTTAATTATTTAGCGTGATATGTTTACTGCTCCAAAATATTATAAATGCTTTCTAAAATAAAACATATTGTATTCAAAGGGGTGAAACTGTTTTGTTTTTTTACTCAGACATTTAAAAAATAACTTATTTTAGAGCAGTTATCACCGTGACACCATGAAACCATGGTATTTTTCTCCAAGGTTATCATACCTTCAATACATTCTAACACAAATATCAGAAGACCAACAAGCTTTTGTTTAACAAGTTTTTTTAATGTCATAATTAAATATGCAAATAAAACTTGATTTAAATATACAGATATTTGGATACATTTAGAACATAAAAAATCTCAAATTTGATAAAGTCAGGCTCAAAATTATTTATTTTTTTGATATCAAAGTCAAAGGTTTTTGCAGAGAAAAAAAGTGTATCCCCTTTTATCACTCAATAATTCAGAAAACATTTTAAAACATTATACAGTACATATTATGTAACAATTAGGGGTGGGCGGATCGATCCTTATATTGATAGTATCGATACCAACGTTGGTATTGATATCGGATCGATCGTAGCCTTCTGAGATCGATACTTTTATTTAAATTTCATCTAATTTACGCTAAAGTACATTGCTCCTGTTTCCTAAAAGAGCGGACAAGTCTTGAAACACCCCCCTCCTTTTATTTCTCACATGCACCGTTGCTCCTTCTAACCATTATAAAATACAATGTCATATATAAAATCAGCCAAATTATCTCTGAACATCTCTCTATGAATTTCCCAGTACTGGGTTGCAGCTGGAAGGCTATCTGCTGCGTAAAACATATGCTGGATAAGTTGGCGGTTCATTCCCCTGTGGCGACCCTTGATGAATAAAGGAACTAAGCCGAAGGAAAATGAATGATTGAAGGCTCTCTCTATCAAAAAGTAAGAATATGTATATAAATAAGACTGTAAAGTCTGGTCTATATAAGAGCTGCGGTTTCTTAGTATATGATCAATCCTATACAAACAGACACTTTTTGACCCTTGGACCTTTCTACAGTTTCGTTTTATGTCAGAGGGAAATAGGCTTTGTTTATTCTTAGCTGATACTGTACAGCTATGAAACTGTAAATATAAATAAACTGTAATATAAAGTATTATTCATATTTTACATTTAAATTAGGCAATAAACTAACAACGATTATAATACATGATAGAATGTCTTCAATGAGACCGTCTGACCAATCGCTGGCCGAGCTGAAAATGACGTCAAGCCAAGGCCCTACCTCAAAATCCACCAATCACAGGGCTGTTGAAGCCGCTCTCTGATTGGCTGTGCGAAATACAGTATTTGACGTTTGATTTACAGATCAGTGACTGCAGTTTCTCATGACGGACAAAGGGGGAGCCACAGCAGGATTTAATAGTAAGTTTTCTAATGTAGGATTAATAATTATTGGCATTAGTAAACAATAAGTAAATCTATTGGTGTTTTACAAGCATAATTAATACATTTGTGCATTCTGTCATGCTGTGGTATAGCAAGGTATGCTATGAAGAGTTATGTAATGATTGCGAAATCTTACAGTGTCATGCTTATATGGCTAAATAGTTGCAGAGCCAACACACTGCCAATTGGACTTTCATCTTTAGTCTATATTGAATTAAATGAAATGCAATTAAAGTTTCATTGTAATCCAGCATACTTGATATATTAATAATAATGAAGAGATATCCTCATTCTAACATGCACTAATAAAAATCGATAAAATAATAAGTTATCATAATACATTTTATTACGTTTTAAATGCTTATTTAAATATATATATATATATATATATATATATATATATATATATATATATATACACATACACACACATATATATATATATATATATATATATATATATATATATATATATATATATATATATATATATATATACACACATACATACATACATACATACATATATACATACATATATATACACACACACACACACATGTATATATATATGTATATATATATATATATATATATATATATATATATATATATATATATATATATATATATATATATATTATTTATTTATTTATTTTTTTTCTGCTAAATGGGTAAAAGCTAGGTTTGAAGATAATAGGAAAACAAATAAAGACAATTATTATGTTGGGGATAAAACAATATATTTTTTCATATCTTTTAATAAGTCATGACTTTTGTTCTAAATATGCTTAACAAGATTTAGTTCATTACACTAAAGACATTTAGACATTGGTCATTCACCTTCTGTAAATCATAGTGATGTGTAAATGTGAAAGATAACTTTAAATAACATGCACTGATAATCATACACTGAGCAAAAACAAAGCAAGACTGATTTAAATATTCAAATAAAAGTACATAGAGAGGATTGTTATATACGAGTAGAAGATGATGCATGTGCACATTTTATTCAATACACCACCAGAGGACGCCATTGCACAAGTAATAAAGTCAAATGTGGGCAAAAGAAACTGATTTTGTTTTTATATTTTTAAAGACTAAATGTTTGTTTTTGTGTTATTGAAATGCATAATAATAATAATAATATTAATAATAATAATAATAATAATAATAATAATAATAATAATAATAATAATAATAATAATAATGCATACATTCAAGTCTATAACAAGTATATTTTTTGTTCTTAAAATTAAACACAAAAAGTAAATTAACTAATAAAACAAAAGGTTTGCAAATCAAGTCTAAGTAATGCTTCAGTGAATAACAAAACCGAATAATGCAAGACACACACATGCATATAAATGAAAAGATTTATCATGCTTTGGCATTTTAACTAGTTTTAAGGGTTGTGTTTACATGAAGCCATCATATTAAGTCAACGCAAAAGATATTTGCATATTATTTAAAACCCTAGCTGTTATTTTCGGTGTAAAGTAAGAGTGAATCAGTGTGTCCGGCCAATGAGAGCAGCAGCTGAAGCGTCATGCGCGTGACCAGGCGGTGAGAGGAGGGGAACGCGCTTTCTGGGTGATCGCGTTTATTTTGTAATAATAACAACTGCTGAAATAAGAGAGTTTATACTTACTTGTTGTTTGTATTGGCTCTCACTGCATCCATGTATGACTATTTACTCGACCGCGTTCAGGGTCATTGGCTCTGCATTTGCTGAACGGTAAGTTTTCATATTTTTCCGCTTTTTGACGTTCACCTTCCGGCAAAACCGTTACTTCTGAACTGTCAGTGTTGTTATTAGATTGTCTAATTAATGTGTGTATCGCTAGCGTTGACAGGTATATAAATTGTTTGTGTTTTCACGCTAAACATCACACTTTTCAGACTGTTAATATTTAAAGAAACTTCCGCGTATGCCGTGTGTTTTAACAACATGGAAATATTTCTACTTAAGTTTCCTCTTGCACCATTGATCAATGTTGGAAACATGATGGATTGCAGCGAACATCGATTTTGTGTTATTTACAGACTATTTTAAAGACATTTTTTGTCCTTGTTTGAAGGGCTTAGCACATTTGTGCTTCCTGCTTAGCTGACTTCCTTTGCATAAAGTGAACGATAAACTTACTTCAGATGAGTGCTAGATAATGACTCTGTAATGAGAGGAATGTGTCTAGATTAAATATAAATAAAATGAGAACTTAAATCAATACTAAAAAACAAAACTTTGATTTCTGCTTATGCATATTTTTCCACCTGTTCACCTGCTTTTTAAATAATGGTGCTACTGTAATCTAATGCATTTCCCCCCTGATATTTAGGAAGTTAATCCTTAATGTAGTCTTAAAATAGTTATTAATTCTTCTAATTAATTAATTCATTTATTTTATTTTCGGCTTAGTCCCTTTATAAATCTGGGGTCGCCACAGCGGAATGAACCGCCAACTTATCCAGCATATGTTTTACGCAGCGGATGCCCTTTCAGCTGCAACCCATCACTGGGAAACATCCACACACACTCATTAACACACATCCACTAAGGACAATTTAGCTTACCCAATTCACCTGTACCGCATGTCATTGGACCCGGAGCACCCGGAGGAAACCCACGCAAACACAGGGGAGAACATGCAAACGCCACACAGAAACTCCAACTGACCCAGCCGAGGCTCGAACCAGCAACCTTCTTGCTGTGAGGCGATCGTGCTACCCACTGCGCCACCGTGCAGCCCCTATTCTTCTAATTATTGATTTATTCAAAGTACTCATAATGTGGCCATGGTATAAAGTTAGAGTAACAACAGTCCATTGTCAAAATGTTGTGGTTTATGATGAATGTGCATGTAAATAACCATCCCTATTCCTGTGAAGAAAAAAAAGCTTTTTGTTTTGCATATTCAGCATTGGTTATGGAACAGCAAGCCAGTGATGATGAACCACCAGTAGTTCGTAGAGAGGAAAACAAGAGGAGAAGGAGAAAGATGAAAGCATTTACATCCGCCTCGGCTGTATCGATGGATCATATAGCTGTTGAGTTTGTTCTTCCTACCACCAACAAAAATAGCAAAACCTTGGACACATTGCAACTGGATGTAACTGGAAATTGGACGGTAGAGCAGGTGAAGGTTCAGCTTTGGCACAGAGCGGTAACCTCTAAGTTATGCCCTGAATTTTACCAAAAATACTCTCCAGACTACTGCATCCTGCTTTATCAGAAGAAAGGCAACTGGTATGAAATCTATGACAAACAGCAGGTATTCCAAACCCTTGACTGCATTAGATATTGGAAAGCACTGAGGAAAGATGTAGGCAAAATCCATCTGGTGGTTCGGCAACAACCTGCTGAGGATTCACTTCAGTACCAACAATTTCTCAACCATCTAATTGGATATGATGTCACCGATGTTAGCAACGTCCATGACGATGAACTGGAGTTTACGCGAAGAAAGCTACTGACCCCTCGGAAAATTGAGCTATCTGATCGAGATCCCAACCTTTATTCGATGGATCCCTGGATGACCACAACACCCATGCCTGAATACTTGCTCAGCAAAATAAGCAACAATAATATTCTGATGGTGATACACAAAGAGACAACAAGCCAGACCATTAAGGTATCTATAGATGACACACCAGTCCAGGTACTTCAAAGCTTCTTTGCCAAGATTACTAACAAGAGAGCACTTTTAGGCATATCGGAAGATGTCAGTGAATCAGATTTTGTCTTGAGGGTTTGTGGAAGAGAGGAATACCTATATGGCAACAACGCAATTAAAGATTTCCACTGGATCAGACAGTGTCTTAAAAATGGTGAAGAGATTCATCTTGTTTTAGAGCACCCCCCAAACCCAGAACAAGATGTGGTTCAAAAAGAGGACTGGTCCCAGGTCGATGACTGCACTGGTGTTGCTGGTACCCATGAACAACTAACCATAACTGAGAAAGACCATGAAAAGGTGTTCACCATATCTCTTTGGGACTGCAATCGCAAATTCAGGGTGAAGATCTTGGGTATTGACATTCCAGTACTCCCACGTAATTCAGAATTGATCGTGTTTGTGGAGGCCAGTATTTTCCATGGACAACAACTGCTGGCCCAAGAAAGGACAAGCTCCAAACCGTTCACAGAAGAGGTGATTTGGAACACCTGGTTGGAGTTTAATATAAAAATCAAGGACTTACCCAAAGGTGCCCGACTTAGCCTGCAAGTGTCTTGTGGAAAGGCACAGACACAAACATCTAAGGAAACTGAATGTAAAAACAAGTCACGCTTACTCTACTATGTCAACCTGTTATTAGTTGACCACCGCTCCCTACTTAGACAAGGTGAGTTCATCTTGCACATGTGGAAGATGCCTGAGAAGAGTGAAGACAACAGCAGTGTAAATGCAGATAAACTTACATCCGCAACCAACCCAGACAAGAACACCTCCATGGCTGTTGCTATTCTCCTGGACAAGTACTGCTACCCTGTGGCTCTTCCCAAGAGCAAAGATTCTCCCGATATTGAAGGTGAAAGAGGGCAGAGAGAGATGCCCAACCATCTACGCAAACAATTTGAGCAGATTATTGCTACAGACCCTTTGCATCCGCTCACCTCCGAAGATAAAGAATTGCTCTGGCACTTCAGGCAGGAGTGCATGAGGGATCCCAAAGCATATCCGAAGTTTCTTTCCTCCGTTAAGTGGGGCAAACAAGAGGCTGTGGCCATAACACATCATCTTCTGGAAAGGAGTACCATATGGGACAGAAGCTTGCTTGACGTGGGTTTGGTGTTACAGTTACTAGACTGCCACTTCTCTGATGAAAATGTGCGCACCATAGCTGTCCGGAAGTTGGAGACTTTGGGAGATGATGATGTCCTGCGGTATCTCCTGCAACTTGTCCAGGTGAGGTTTTTGGTGCTGTGCATGGTTTTGCATAACTCCTCAACCATATCTTTACATGAACAAAGAATCAGCTAGCTATTAAAATTGGCATGCAAAGTAAGGATTTACATAAAACTGTGTCATTGTTTACAGCCAGTGTAACCATGTTCAGTCCTGAATGGCCGCTATTCTGAAAAGTTTAGCTTCAATCAAACGCACCTGAACAAGCTAATCAAGGTTTTACTAGGTATACTTGAAACATCCATGGCAAGTTCAATTCAATTAAATTCATTTCATGTTCATTTATATAGCGCTTTTACAATGTAGATTGTGTCAGATCCGTTTAACATAGATGTTCTAGTAAAGTCCAGAAGTTCTAGTAAAGTCCAAAGTAGTAGTTGGAGTAAAGTTGGAGCTAAACTCTTCAGAAACTGGCCTTCTAGGAGCAAGTTTGGTGTCCCCTGGTTTACAGTATGATGTGAAATTCTTGTGAAACACTAAGAATAAATTGCTGGTTGTTTCCTAGGCTGTAAAATTTGAACCATACCATGACAGCGCACTTGCAAGGTTCCTTCTCAAACGTGCACTCAGAGTAAGTCAAAACCTCATCCATCTATAACACAGAGTCAGTTTTTAGTTTATTGTAACTCTTGTGACTCCTTCATAGAGCAAGCGGATCGGCCATTTCTTGTTCTGGTTTTTAAGAAGTGAAATTGCCCAATCCATGCACTATCAGCAAAGGTATGCTGTAATACTGGAAGCGTATCTCCGTGGCTGTGGTGAAGAAATGCTACAGGACTTTAGGAAGCAAGTGGAGATCACAGAGGCCTTGCAAAAGGTCGCTCGTGAGATAAAGCAAATGTCAGCTGAAAAGTATGACATATCAGCACAAGGTGAGAATTAAAGCCAGAGTTTGTTCCTTGGATATTCTAGTAGGCCAAAGGCAGTGCAGTGCAGTATAATCTAATGTGGTGGGAACACTGTAGTTGTTTTTCAGCTGCGCCAGAAACTGGAAGGTCTGCAAGTGTTAGGGTTGCCAGACAGCTTTAAAGTGCCTTACGATCCGGGCCTACGAGCAGGGTCACTTGTGGTACGTAAAACTATATGGATACTCTCCCCATTTTTTTGTTTCTTATGAATTGATGTTAGATGTTTCATTAAGTTTTAGCCATGCCAACTGGATTGACTTCCATTGACTTCCAATGTAATAAGGGTTGAAGTGGGTAGAAATTACTGCGCTTAAATTTTTTTAATATCCTCTAAAACCTAGACGCATTTTATCTTGGATAATGCAACCATTAAACAGTGCACCATTTTAATTTTAGATTGAACAATGCAAAGTTATGGCATCCAAGAAGAAACCCTTGTGGCTACAGTTTAAACGGGCCGATCCCACCACCTTGTCGAGCGACACAATTGGGATAATCTTTAAAGATGGGGATGACCTTCGTCAGGACATGCTGATATTACAGGTAAACATTTCAATACATTTTAATTGCAGTCATCATCCAAATTGTTCTGATCTTTTTTTTCCTTTCAGATTCTACTAATTATGGAGTCTATCTGGGAGCTGGAGTCCTTGGATCTTTCCTTGTTACCTTATGGCTGCATTTCCACTGGAAATAAAATTGGTAATGATGTGTAGATGACATTTTTGACGAACTAACATAACATGGTGAATTCCTGATCAATTGCTCCTCTTTTAGGAATGATTGAAATAGTGAAAGATGCCACTACCATTGCAAACATTCAGCAAAGCACTGTTGGGAACACTGGAGCTTTTAAAGATGAAATCCTCAGCCAGTGGCTTCGAGAAAAGTGTGTCAATGAGGATAAGGTATGTTATTTCCAGTTGAACGCGCAAAAGAGGAAGGAAATGCCTCACTTCCTGGAGTCTTTGTTTATGGGTGTTTGGCTTTGTGTAGACCAAATTGCACCTACACACATCCACAGTGCTATTTTTAAATGGTCTCTTTCGACATAAATGACATTGCCTGCGATTTTGGTCAAGTTCAGGTTCTGATAAGTAGGTTAGGTCATACATCACACCATTGCCTCACTCATTTGCGTATTTGCTCGATGCAAATATGGAAAAGGTCAGACGTTGGTGATGTGTTTGTGTTTTTCCACTCTTCAGCATCAACAGGCTGTAGATCGCTTTGTGTTCTCGTGTGGAGGGTATTGTGTGGCGACTTATGTTCTGGGCATTGGTGATCGTCACAATGACAACATAATGATCACAGAGACAGGTAATTATTGTTATTACAGTAAACTCACTGTGTTTTAAAGGAATATTCCAGGTTCTGTTTACGCTCAGCTCAGCTGACAGCATTATGTTCACATGACATGTTGATTACCACTTTATTTCCACTTGTCCCTAACATTTAAAGTAAATATATAAATGATAAATTCAATAAACTCAAGATCATTAAAAATAAGAAATTATAAGCATGAAAACTGAATAAAATATATTATATATATATATATATATATATATATATATATATATATATATATATATATATATATATATATATATATATATATATATATAATACATAAATATATATAATAAATAAATAAAAGCTACTTATTTATAAGTCTCAATCTTACCCAGCAAGCATTTTAAAGATGTCTAATAGATGTCTAATAGACGTCTAAACATAGGCCAAAATAAGACTAGTCATCAAATAAACAGAAATGATTGACTACACATATAAAGTGTGTCTAATCTGTCTATTTTGGGCTATTCTTATTCTATCATTAGATTTTCACTGACAGCCCAAGTTTAGCCTTGTTTTAGCCAAGCTGTCTACGTTTAGATGTCTATTAGACGTCTATTAAACACAAAATTGTTTGCTGGGTAGTACTTCTAAATCTTAGTTGTGAGAAAAACTATTTTCAA
Organism: Danio aesculapii; assembly: GCF_903798145.1. Classification (NCBI taxonomy): domain Eukaryota; kingdom Metazoa; phylum Chordata; class Actinopteri; order Cypriniformes; family Danionidae; genus Danio; species Danio aesculapii. Next base: position 56,346,490 of record NC_079438.1, read on the forward strand.
TTGAGTTAGTTTTGTTAATTAAAATAGTAAATATACACTCTAAGAAATGCTGGGTTATTTGAAATATGGACTAACCCAAACATTGGGTTAAATTTGGTCCTATTAAGTTCATTAAAAAAATAAGCCAGCAGTTGTTTTAGACTTTAATACACCAAGAATTTGGTAAAAAAAAAACATCATTTCTTAAAGTAACATGTTAACATTATATAAAAACAAAAATACTAACAAACACATTAAAAAAACACACGATTAAACGACTAAAGCACTTAAAATTACTTGCAATGAAAACTAAATAATCAGTTAAAGCAACGTATTTTGTTTTTTTCAATCAGGTAATCTCTTCCACATTGATTTTGGACACATACTTGGCAACTACAAGAGTTTCTTGGGAATAAGCAAGGAGCGAGTTCCCTTTGTGCTGACTCCAGATTTCCTCTACCTGATGGGGACAACAGGAAAGAAAAGCAGCCCTAATTTCCTCCAGTTTCAGGTAGACAAACCAATGTAATTCTTTTATATTTATTTTATTATTAGTGTGAATGCACTACTTAGGTCCCTTGGGTCATTAAACTTCTGGAATATCATGGAATTTTTAAAGGTCTTTTCTAAGGTTATTATATATTAGTGGTCAACATTTGAAATGAATCAAAACCTTTCATCAAAGTTGTCCTAAAACTAATCATCGACATCCATCCATGTCTTAGGACAATTTTGAAACACTTTTTGATCCAACAAAAATGTTACCTACTGTATATATAATGACCTTAGAATAGACGTTTACAATAGCCCATATAAATTTAGAATAGACTACTAATATATATATATATACAGTATAATAAATGCATACCTGACAGGAATAAATCCCAGTTATAAATTGACTGAAGCAGTTTCAGTTTTCTAGCACATCATCTATGTTTAGCTGCTTTGACACAATGTATATTATAAAAAGAGCTATAGTAATAAAGATACATTTAATTGAATTAATTCTACAAAACGCCACAGAATAGTGCATAGATCAGGGTCCCTGCGGGGTCTTAAATTTCAAAGATTCACTGAAATATTGTCTTGTAGGTCTTCAATCATTTTAAACAGGTCTTAATTTTCCTCTGTCCAAGTAAAACTTCCGAATTAAGCCAAAATTCATCCAATCAACAATCCATCTCAAGAAAACCTTTTTTTTATATAATTTTTTTTATTGCAAAGAGATACAATTAACAATAGCTGTTGGACATTTTTACAGCAGTTTCTCTAAATTAAATTCCCTAATCAGGGAAAGAAAACTTAAAACACTTACACAATTGATGTAAGCATGATAATAACAGAGCAACATATCACTTTACATGATACATTACACTCAATCAATTTGGACCAAAAGTCGACAAATGTATATTTTTGATTATTTATGTGATTGTCTCCATATTAAATAAGCTTGTCATTAAAAAAAAGAAATATTATGTATATAATATTTACATAATATTAAATATAGTGTATATATCTAGAGTTTTCTTGTTTTGACACATTAAAATATATTGAAAAAAAAATAGCAAATTTTTTTAATTACATTAATTTATTTTTTTTGTGGCAACCGACTGGGGTAATTATAAATAATCCTTAGTGTTTAACCCTTTATAAGTCTAAAATTTAATTCATTATGGTCTTTAAAGGGTCTTAAGTCTTAAATTTGACTTGATTAAACCTGCAGAAACCCTGATAGATATGCATTTTGGGATGTGCATAACATATCACATGCAACCCTTTCTAGTGACTTCTCATGATTATCCTGATGAATGCCGAATGTCTGTCTGAAGGCCTGTTATTGGACATCAATGTGAAGGAGGCGCTCATTGTGGCTTTATGCCCAGAATATTCAGTTCAATTCACCTTTATTTGTATAGCGCTTATACAATGTAGATTGTGTCAAAGCAGCTTCACATTAAGGGTCATAGTAAATAGGAACAGTGTAGTTCAGTTTGTAGTGTTTAAGTTCAGTTCAGTTGAGCTCAGTTCAGTGTGGTTTAATAATCACTACTGAGAGTCCAAACACTGAAGAGCAAATCCAACCATGCGCAGCTCTACAGATCCCGAACCATGCAAGCTAGTGGCGACAGCAGAATATCCCAAGTAATAGGATGTATCTTCAAGTGCTTATCATAGCATATTGTTTTCGTGTTTATAATTGGTTCCGTTATTGACGTTATTACATCACGTTCGTAATATTACGTCATCTGGACCTTGCGCTATGCTGCAAATTTTTATTATTGTTATTTTTCCCATTCCCGAGCGCAGTGTCTTGCATTTTTAGAAGCAAAGATGCATTCGTTGTCAATAAGACCTTGAGTGTTTGTTCTATAGACAATTAAAAATATATAGCTTAAAGGGGCTAATAATTTTGACCTTAAAATGCTTTTTAAAAAAATTAAAAACTTCTTTTATTTTAGCCGAAATAAAACAAATAAGACTTTCTCCAGAAGAAAAAATATTATAGGAAATACTGTGAAAAATTCATTGCTCTGTTAAACATCATTTGGGAAATATTTGAAAAAGAAACAAGGAAATTAACAGAAGGGTGAATAATTCTGCGCTTTCAGATCTGCACAATATTTCACATGCATCCTATTCTTGTGCTCTGAATATCTGTCATCATCCTCATGAATGCAGAATGTCTGTCTGAAGGCCTACCTGGCGCTGAGACACCACACCAACCTGCTGATCATCCTGTTCTCCATGATGCTGATGACCGGGATGCCTCAACTCACCAGCAAAGAGGACATCGAGTACATTCGGGAGGCTCTGACGGTGGGACGCTCCGAGGACGAGGCCAAACAGCACTTCCTGGACCAAATCGAGATCTGTCGGGACAAGGGTTGGACGGTGCAGTTTAACTGGTTCCTACATTTGGTGCTCGGCATTAAACAGGGCGTGGAGAAACGGTCAGCTTGAAAACCGACCAAAGGAAATCTGCATCTGTATTGAAAAAGATCTGCTGTGCTTTTATTTTGCCTGATATATTTATTGACATTTTGTGCAGATACAGAAATAAGTAACACACTGTTCTGCTTATTCTACTAATGACCAAAAACGATGTAGTTATTAAATAACACGGTAAATGTAAAAAAAAATCTAAATAACTAATACTTTTAAAAATAATAACAATAAAAAGGCTTTATTCCTCTTGTGCTTCAAGATTTTAGCATCAATATAACTCAACTAAAGATCTGGGAAAAGATTTGAAAGATTTTCCTAATGAAAACCTAATTTTTTTTATGTTTTATGCATCTATGATCTGCTCTATTTTTATTACGAAGCTTTTTTTTAAATATAGTTTTATAGTTGTGTTATTATTTAATGCATTTACATCATGCATCGCATTGTTTTTAAATGCACAATTGCATTATTTCCAATTGCAGGCTTGATATTATTTTGCAGATTAATAAAATGTAGATTTCTTGCTTGTTTTATGAGATTGGATTATTTAAATGCTTGTAAATATAGCAGATCTGTGGAGAAAAGCTGATGCTCTGATAGTCTTGAATGTGATTTATTTTCACCAAGTTATTAAAATAAATGTCCATTTCAAACAAAGATTAAAAAGTAATGTTTTATTTTTATCTTTAAATGTAATACTGATAATAATTAGCTATTTGTCTGGTCATCTGATTTCAACAGTGCAACCATGTTATGTAATAAAGAATCCTTGTTATTTTATATACACACATTTTTTTTATAAAGCAAAAAGCTCATAATGGCACCAAGTATTCTGTTTTTGATTTATGTATTTATTTTTTTGTAAGTCCTGGTTGAAACTTTACATTTAAATTAATTTTAAGATAAAATTATTTAAATAAAATGTATTTAAAATGAATAAATTTACATGTTTTAGCCACCCTTGATTAATTTATTCTGTAACTGAAAGTGTTCAGTAATGATGCAGGTATAGTACAGGTCATGTGGCATGATCACCGATATGAAGAATAATTAAATATACATATAAAAAGAATCGGTCAAACTACTGATTAGAATTATTTAAATTGAAAGTTTTAATATAATATCTAATTTACTAAATGTGAGTACTGAAGCGAGACTGCTTTCGCCATGTGTGGCCTACCAATATAGTTAGTACACATGATTTATTTTTCCATTTCACCTTTGTACATTCTTTAAAATATGTATTGCTTTATATAATACATTTATATTATATTAAAATGCTTTGCAAATAATACTGTGTCATGGCAATTCTTCATTTTAATTTATGTGCTACTCTTTAATTAATGCAAATATTCTGCATTTATCATGTGGAACACATAATAGCTGCCTACGATGAGTTATTGGTGTCAAAAATAAAACTAAGCTCATCTTTTGTGCTCCACAAAATAAAAGCATGCAGGTTTGAAATGAAATAAAACAGAGTAACTAATAAATAAATACATAATAATGAGAATATAGTCATTATAGACCATTTCAATGTGGTCATGTCATTGACCCATGAACATTTCCTGCTTATCAAAGTTATTTCCTAACTGTGACAAGAGGCAATTCAATCATGTTAAAACGGCTATCTTAACATTATTTATCAAAATGTGGCTCTTTTTGGATTCTTGGAAGCTATGGAAATTAAAAATGGACAACAGGACATACGTTGGAACCATAGTTTTTGTTTACATCCCTCGAAATGGTCTATAGTACACATGATTTATTTTCCATCTCATCATATTACATTTTTAAAATATGTATTGCTTTATATAATAGATTTATATTAAACTGTGTTGCAAATAATACAGTGTCATGGCAATTCTTCATTTTAATATATGTGCTACTCTTTAATTAATGCAAATATTCTGCATTTATCATGTGGAACACAAAAGTCAGCAGTGTAAAACACACAATAGCTGCCTACTATGAGTTATTGGTGTCAAAAATAAAACTAAGCTCATCTTTTGTGCTCCACGAAATAAAAGCATGCAGGTTTGAAATGAAATAAAACTGAGTAATTAATACAAAATTAGTAAATAAATACATAATAATGAGAATATAGTCATTATAGATAATTTCATTGTGGTCATGTCATTGGCCCATGAACATTTGCTGCTTGTTATCAAACTATTTCATAACTGTAACAAGAGACAATTCAATCATAACTTCATGTTAAAACAGCTATCATAAGATTATTTATCAATATGTGGCTCTTTTTGGATTCTCGACAGCTCTATACACCATCGTGTTTGCCATCAGCGATTGTTTCTACATCACTGAACAGAGAGAAATGTGAGTAACTGTTATCAGCTGAAGTGACTCTTTGTTCCAGGTTGTAATTCAGGTTTTTCTCCTTCACGGGTATATTACGATTAAGCTATTCAACCATAAAGGGAATTTCCTTGTCGTTTTGATGTACTTACATGACCTACCGGAGACGTCTGTGTTCTTTGAAGCGAAAACTTTATATATATAACGTTAAACCTCGCGTTTTCTCCGTTTACGCTGCGTGAAATGTTGCTTTCTTGGACTTGGACTTCAAATTAACACAGATACTGACAAGATTTAAAGTTTACATTGATATGTGAATAATAGTGAGAATAAACCTTAATGTCGACCTCGTGTCTTCAATCTTGAAGAAAACACCTGTTAAGTCTGTTGATCTACACGATCACGTGATCGACGTATATATATATATATATATATATATATATATATATATATATATATATATATATATATATATATATATATATATATATATATATATATATATATATATATATATATATTACCAAATGCTGTATACATAGGTTTTTTTGTCAGTTATTACAAGCAACCAAGTAGATAATAATAAAACAAATCTTATAGATTTTATGGTTCAGAAAATATATATTTATCTAACTTAATAAATAAATTAATTAATTACTAAGTAAATAAAAACATCCCCACAAAACGGTTACCAGAACACTACACACTGTATGTTCATGATACAGAACAACATTAGCAACAAAACATTAGAGAAAGATGTGTGTTGGTTCTCTAGCTGAAATATTCACATATTGATATTCTGAAATGTTACCTTTTGGTTAAACAAACAACCTAAACAAATATCACTAGAACACTGTCTATATTCAGCTTATTACAAAAACAAATAAATGATTACAATTATGTTACCCTTTGAGAACCAACGAAGAACGTTCCCAAAACATTGTTTATATGTTTAGGTTATTAGCAAAAACATACATAAATTATACAAAATAAATAGATACAATTAAAATAAAAAATATATGAATAATCAATTTAGTATTATTAAATAGAAATAAATAAAACAATTTAATAATATATTAGTAACAATAATGATAAATACATCAAATTAAAACAATATATCAATAAAATAATCAATGAATTTATTATTATTATCAATAACAATAATAAATATAAATAAATAAAATTATCAATTTATTTATTAATAATGATAATAATAATAAGACAAAATAATAAGAAATAATAAGAAGAAGAAGATTTACATTTAAAAAATGAACTTAAATATTACATAATTTTGGGAATATATATGTGTGTGCGTGTGTGTGTGTGTGTATATATATATATATATATATATATATGTATATATATGTATATATGTATATATGTGTATATATATATATATATGTGTATATATATATATGTGTATATATATATATATATATATATATATATATATATATATATATATATATATATATATATATATATATATATATATATATATATATATAAAAATTTGAAACTCAGGATTTCAGAAATAATTGAAAATATATACATTCAACATCCTCATTTCACTGAAGCACAAACATTAGTCTCTTGCCGACAGTGTTGAAGAGTCTTGCGCAAATTGTAGCTCCGGTCACACATTTCAACAATTGCCTTGAAGCAATCACACACAGTCACTTCAGTGATCTTTATCGGTGTCTGGTTTTCAGTAGACTTTCGCTTTGATTCAGACATAAATTTAGTTACAACATCTGCTTTACAGGCAGGACGGTGGCTCAGTGGTCACAAGAAGGTCACTGGTTCAAGTACTGGCAAGGTCAGTAGGCATTTCTATGTGGAGTTTGCATGTTCTCCTCATGTTGGCGTAGGTTTCCTCAACAGTCCAAACACATGCGCTATAGGTGAATTGGATGACCTAAATTGGCCGTAGTGTGTGAATGTGAGAGTTTATGGGTGTTTCCCAGTACTGAGATGCAGCTGGAAGGGCATCCACTGCATAAAACATATATCGGATTAGTCAGTGGTTCATTCCGCTGTGGCGACCCCAATTTACACCAAAGCCTATAGAATACCTTAAAGACTTTGTTTGCACTCAACTCAAGCATAGTCATGTGATAAAAAACATCTGTATTTTTAATATAAATTCTTCTAATTCATAAGAAGATAGAAAGTTCTAAAGGCGCAGCTCAAATTTTATTAATGAATTTATTTTATTATCGACATTCTGGTTTACAAAATAAGCAATAAAGTGCATAAATCTTAGACACAGCAACATACAACATTAAACATCACAGTGCATAGAGGAAGACTCGCAACTCCCAAAGCTTAATTTACGCTAGCTCATCTGTGATTGGTCAGCAGACAAACTAAAATAATGATCACTGCATTAAATAATCACCAGTCAGGATTGAGGCTGATATTATAGTGCATTACATTCCTAAAATAGACTGACGGACTGCAACAAACATGTTCCCTAACAAATCCAATCTGTTTTTTTCTTCTAATACCAAGATTCATTGCATTTACTCAATTATTTGAAGGTAAGTGGTTGCAAACAATTTATATGAGCTGAATTTAAACAAACATATTAAGTTGAACATTACTAAATGTCATACGTTTGCTTAAATTCAGCCTATATAAAATGTTTGCAACCACTTACCTTCAAATTAAATATTAATAAATTGAATTAATAATTTTTTTTCCAGTCTATGTACTCTAAATCTGTATTATTAACCATCTAACAGTGCACAAGACTGAAAACTGCCCTGTTTTTCTCTTTTTCAGGTACCATCAGTTGCACCTTCATGGCAGCCATTGGCAAGATCTCCGTCGACTGGTGTTTGGCATTCTGGCATTTCTCCGATCACAGCTTTGCGTATAACTTTCAGCCATCGCAGTTTCACTTCTTCAGTTTCAGCTGTGAAGCAGTGGATATATTTGGACTGGCATAGACGGAAACCAGTTGGAGGATGATCCACAGACCTCTGGACGTCCTCAACCTGGTAACCCAAGAGAGGGATGGTGCACAGGGCTTTCACGTCCTGAGATGGAAAAGAAATAATGATCCAGGGTCAATATAAGCGTTTAAAAATAAAGGTAGGAATTCGCTATGTGACAAGTAAGGTATTCTGAATGGTTTCTAGGCTTTTGCTAAGGTGTTAAGAGAAGCTTCTAAGGTTTCAGGATGTTGCTAAGGTGTTCTGTGTGGTTGCTAGGGTGCAGATAAAATAAATAAATGAATGAATAAATAAATAAATCACTAAAGGTAGGAATTTGCTATGTGACTAGTAAGGTGTTCTGAATGGTTTTTAGGCTCTTGCTTAGATGTTAAGAGAAGCTTTTAGGGTTTCAGATACTGGGCAGGATGTTGCTAAGGTGTTTTGTTTGGTTGCTAGGGTGGTTAAAATAACAATAAAATAAATTAATAAATAGACTTATTAAACTGCTGTGTGACTAGTAAAGTGTTCTGAAAGGTTTGTAGGTTTTTACTAAGGTGTTTAGAGACATTTCTAGGGTTTAGATTCTGGCCAGGATGTTGCTAAGGTGTTTTGTGTGGTTGCTAGGGTGCAGCTAAAATAATAAATAAATAAAGTTAAGAAATTGCTATGTGACTTAAAAGGCGTTTTTAAAAGGTTATTAGGCTCAGGCTTAGGTGTTAAGAGAAGTTTCTAGGGTTTTAGATGCTGGGCAGGATGTTTTTAAGGTGTTCTGTGTGGTGGCTGGGGTGGAGTTAAAATAATAATAATAAAATAAATACATAATAATAAATATATACAATTTAATAAAAAATAAATATAAACAAATAATTTATTATTATTAATGATAATAATTATAAATTATTAAATACATTAAATGCAATTATTTTTTTCATATTAATAATAGTAAATACACAAAATTAAATAAAAATAGGTAAATAAAATAATCAATTAATTAATTATTATTATCAATAACAGCAACAATAATAATAAATAGAAATAAATCGCTAAAATAATCTATTAATGAAGATGAAGATTTACATTTAAAAAAAAAAGGAACTCGAATATTATTATTTTTATAAAGTAAAGTTACTTTACTCGTTACTTAGAAAGTAATAACATTACATAACTCGCAATACTTAAAATAAAATAAATAAATAAATCACTCTAGTTAGGAATTTGCTATGTGACTAGTAAGGTGTTCTTAATGGTTTCTAGGCTCTTGCTTACGTGTTAAGAGAAGTTTCTAGGGCTTCAGATACTGGATAGGATGTTCTTAAGATGTTCTGTGTGGTGGCTAGGGTGCAGTTAAAATAATAATTATACAATAAATGAATAAATAATAATAATAATAATAATAATAAATACATACAATTAAATAAAAATAAATAAATAATTTAATATTATTAACACATAGAAATAAATAAATTTATTATTATTAATAATAATAGCAAATACACAAAATTAAATAAAAATAAATTCATTAATTTATTATTATTATCAATAACAATAATAATAATAAATATAAATAACTAAAATAATATATTAATGAAGAAGATGATGAAGGTTTACATTTTAAGAAAAGGAACTCAAATATTATTACTTACTTTTATAAAGTAATGTTACTTTACTCGTTACTTAGAAAGTAATAATATTACATAACTCGCAATGCATGTAATGCGTTACCCACAACTCTGGTTGCGAAGGTATTGTGTTTTAAACTAGACTCAGGATTCATACACATTTTTACTACTAAAATCCCAAGAGTTTTCCAGGACTTACAAGTACATGTCATGACCTAATTTTTTTATGTAATGTCTACATGCACATAGTAAACAATAAGAAAAACAATGCACGTTCAAATTTATAACAGCATGTCATAAAACACACAACAATCTATTTAGTTAAAGGTATTTTTATATCTATGTAAAATTGATTTAGGTAATGCACTAATAATGTGAGAGCATGTGTTTGGACAAGGACAGAAAAGACAACTAACTAACTTCACAGATATTTGTTAAACTAATTTCCATGACTTTTCCAAAACTTTGTGGGTTTTTACTGTTTTTCCAAAACGTTTTCAGGCCTGGAAAATTCCATGTCAAAATTCCATGGCTTACAGGTTTTCCATGACCGTATGAACGCTGTAGACTGCGTTTCTCACCTGTGGAGCACCATACAGGTACAGCACCAGCGCATCATGCTGCGGTATCACGCACCAGACCCTCTGAGACGGTTTAGTTCTGTCACTGTACTGCAGGAAGCCACACAGAAAACTGTTTCCTGACACCTGAGCCGCTTCAATCTGGCAAAAGGTGAAGATAATTTAATATATACATATAAAGTAATAGCCATAACATGTAAAATACCCTCTAGAACTCGTACCTCAAGAATTCCTTTTTTCTTCCCGCAAACTGGGTCATCAATGTCCACTCTGCCGGTCAGAATTAAGTAACAGTCCTTACACACCTTATTTAATTTGTTGCTGTCGTACCTCAGCGATGCTTTATAGTCCGAACATTTATAGCACACAACCTACAAAAACATTTCAAAATAATTATCTTCTCTGTCAGTGTACAGGTTTTTATCTCGACCTCAAAACCATTTAAAAATGAGATTTAATATTTCTTTAAACATTCTTTACACACAGGATTTGGTTTGTGTGTGTGTGTGTGTGTGTGTGTGCGTGCGTGCGTAACGCCAAGCCTGCTTTTATGTCTACTTCCATGGCAAGAAAAAAAAATACTACAGATATAAATTATATGATACATGTTATCTCTGCTAAAAACTCAATCACTGTACTTGGATTAAGAGTGTTAAAAGAATGAACTGAATAAAATGAAGTTTCCTCACAGAATTAAAGCCAACACAATCAAATAAAGCATGGTTTACAAATATACAGGACCTTCTTCAAGTGTTGTGCCATCCTGGAGTGATCAATTCTACACTGTTCCTCCTGGAAGCTTATAAAAAGAGTTTTATTGAACACCAAAAGGGGTTCTGCTATTGTTATAAGCTAAAAACCCTAAAGCTGCGGTCACACTGCTATTTTCTCCCCATAGACTTCCATTCATACACACGCAGTTGGTGAGCTCTGACCTGCGAAATCGCATCACTTGACTGCGTGAGACCAATTGAGGATCAAAACATGACCTCTATGGACAGGAATTTAAAACACGGACCCATCACTCGCTTTTTTTAATGTCTAATCATCTTGTTCAATCCCACCCCTTTTCACAGCGTGTGAACCATAGACTGTAAAATATATGGACGTAGCATCCGTGACGTCACCCATAGGTTTCTGAAGAGCGCAAAAGAAGCTACAAGTAGGCGCGGCCAACCGTCGCCATTTTGTTGACGCGTCATCGCACCCACGGCGGGATACCAAACAAGGGCAAGAAGGCGGAGAGTGAGCGAAGCTACAGACACCTGCTGGCACTTTGCTTAGACCTGGCAGACAGACTTTACTTTGGGAGAAACGCTTGATGCTTTATTACCTGCGACTCGTTTGTGTTCTTACCACATGTGCTTGGCTGTACACTATATCAATAAAGTGTTTAGACTTTTAAAAACACTGTAGTAATACAGTGAGCCACTAAACATTGCTCTTATGACGTTTTTCAACAGGAGGAAAACGCGAAATACTTCCAAACACTTCAGATATAGTGTGTGTTAGTAAATGCAAGACTATTGATGAACTCCAGCATAACACTGTATGATAACACTGCAGATGCATGTTCCAGAGCCTACAGCTAATCAATCTGTCACATTCTGGAGTGCTTTACGGGTCTAAAGAACATTATAAATGATAAATGAACTTAAATAAAACACACACATTTATAGAGATGGTGTATAAGTATATAACTTTACTCACATGGGAAACGGAGGCCACGTGAATGGTTTGTGAGCACAATTAAGTGCACACAGCATCCCATATCATCTGATAATTGTAAGAAATAAGTCCAAAAGGCAGCTGACTGTGTAAAGCCACATAAAACAACACAAAAATACGATGAACATGCCGAGATCAGTGGCTAATCTGCCGGATTCAGCTGAGGTGAAGTGACGGCGACCAGCGAGACCTAGCTGTCACTCAAGTGGCCACGCCCTTAATTATGCAAACTTAATATAACCTAATATAAAGGAAATGGATGAGTTATAAAAAAATTCACCCCCCTCACAGTTGTCATGGAGGGTAATAATAGCTATATGAACCAAAATCGTTCTTTGTACCAGGCTGTAAACACCCTTTTTCTGCTGTAAAGTTGGATATTCTAACAGTGGGCTCAATTGCAATTTGCTCTATTATGGAGCAGGACTAGCGGAATTTTGATGAATTGCAGTTTCAGTTATCTCCGTATTGGCTTCCCGAGGGAGAGCGGGAGGTTGCCGCTTGGTGTGACCGCAGCTTTACTCTGTATTATTTAGAAGAATTTTGTTATGCTAAGACAGATTCAAGCAATTTCAGCGTTATAGATGTGACATTTGCAGTAAAAACTCAAAACATCAATTGTCAGAGAAGGTATATGTTAACATTATATTGAAACGTCTCTTTATATTTTCCAAAACAACTAACCACAGAGGTGTGGGATCATGAAAATATCAACCTGAAAACATTTCTATGTTTTAAATGAGGAAAATAAACATGCGTTATGGATGTGACCAAACGAGTCTGCGAGTTTACAGTACACAACATCCTTTGTAGAAATTCTGTAAATTAAACTGCACAACCCAAAAGAAATAATGCTCATCAAAAGGAGAAGAGTTGGCTCACTGTAGTACAATAATCATTGCTTTATTTTATATATTATTTTTGCATTCATGAGGAAATATCTTGGTTATGGATGTGAAATATCTCCGTTATGGATGTGATGTTGGCACTTGTGTGACTTTGCTAAAACAAACATAATTTTTAGGGTACTATAAAATCAGCAAAACTTGCTTACACACAAAATACAGACGCTGTTTCACTACTTTGGTAAAAACTTCATGGCAAGGATGATATTTGCTCACTCACATATCCACAGGCTCTGCAGTGGTGTCTCCTGCGGGTCAGAGCGTTGAAGGGCTCTTTACATTTCATACACATGGTCACTTCATTGTCTCGAATCCAGCGCGGGGCTCGTTTGCCCAACTCTTCTTTCTGTAAAGCAGAAAAGCAGAGCAGTGACAGATGCTGGATTTCCTCTTGACCTTTGGTACGCTTGTTTTTATCATGTTGCAGACACCTCATCTCATACTTACAGACACTTCATCTGTCGCTTCTTTACAGGCTGATTTGAACGTCTCATTTTTCTGCTGAAAGATTTCAATGGTTTCCTGAAACGCCTAGAACAAAAATGGTCCACAGTGAGTGTTCCCTATTGAGGCCTATTTTAAATATGAAAAATCAATGAATGAATGAATGAATACATGACAGAATTAATAAACATTACAAAAATTAAATAAAAAAATTAAATAAAAATAATTAAATTAATTAAATAAATTAACAAACAAAATTTATAAAATTAAAAGAACAAAAAAAATATATATATAAACAAATAACCAAAAATTAATAGAATTATATAAATGAATAAAAAAAGTAAAACATTATAAATAATACATACATAAATAAATATAGAAATAAAATGTTACAATAAATAATAAAAATTGCAAATTATATTTAAAAAATATTTAAATAAATAAATAATAAAAATTACAAAAGTATAATTACCAATAACAAAATTAAATGAATAAATAATATAAAATGATATAAATTAAATAAAAAAATTACAAAAGTTAATTAAATAATTAAATAAATACAATTACAAAAAATAAATAAATACAAATTGCACAAATTAAATGCACTTTAAAATTAATCTAATAAATAAAGAAGAATTACAATTTTTTTATAATTACCTAAAATTTTAAACAATAAAAATTATATAAATTAAATAAATAAAATTATACAAAATTAAATTAAATAAATATTACAAAAATTCCAGAAATAAATAAATATGAAGGACAAAAATGAAATAAAAATGACAAATAAATTTTTTTAAAAATGACAAAAATGAAATTAAACTTACAAATAATAAAAAAATGACAAAAATGAAATAAAACTTACAAATAAAAAAAAATTTAATAATACAGTAAATAAATAAAATACAAAAATATAAATAAACAAATAAAGGTGATTGCAATCAAACAATTCAGAATAAACATAGAATAGAGAGACATTGAAAACTGAAGAATTTAAATTTAATAAATATATAAAATGATAAAATAAAGAATTAAAATGTCACCAGCTTGTCTTGTTTGCACGAGAGAATAAGATATATGGTAATTATAATAATAAATAATCATAATAATAAAAAAATGGTAATCCCAATGTTCTCACAATTCTGACTTTTTTTCCCTCTCAGAAATGCAAGAAGTTAAAACTATTTTTGTCAAAAAGGGAAACGTGACATTTGATTTAATCTAATTTCATAATCTCATAACCACATGAGCTTATATTTTGCAATAATAAGCTAGGAAAAAAAGTCAATTTTAAAATATAAACAAAAATCTGAGGAAAAAAACTGTGAGAAGTCACAAAATGCATTTCTGCCACAGAACTGTAACTGTGGGAAAAAAATGAAAATGTTTGTGATAAGCAGCAATTACAACAAAAATCAACATTTTTAAATAAAGTCGAGTAAATATGACCTTATATTGCAAATATGAGTTTATATCTCATGATTAGGAGCTTTTATGTCATACCTAAGAGAAAAGCTCATCTCATTACTTTAATTATTGTGTAAAAACAACTAATAACTGATGGGAAAGCTGGATGATATGAACAAAATGGTCAAAATTCTGATATGCAAACTAAAAATATATAAACTTTTTTAAATCCCATCCATGCTTTTCAGACTCTTACACTTAAAATTAATGCCATTAGAATAAGTTGAGCATCTAAAAAACACTGATACCTTGATCCAGTCCTCCTTGTCCTGCTGTGAGCTGTGGAGAATGAATAGAAAGTCATTATTATGAGCTGAAACTGATGAAACCGGAGCACCCGGAAAAAAAAAACATACCAATACAGGGAAAACATGCAAACTCCACACAGAAATGCCAACTGGCCCAGCCGGGACTTAAAACAGCAACTTTTTTGCTGTGAGGCAACAGTGCTAACCACTGAGCCACCGTGTCACCCCTCAAAGACATTTTTTTTATTTGTGTGTCAGTCACCTGGCCTGCAGCTCCAGCGTTCGTTCTTTTCCGGACACCTGGAAAGTGTGTGGATAATCTTCATTGGAGGTTTCCAGCACTTTCATGCCCTCGACTCGGACACGCGTGCGCACAGTGAAGCGCTGGCCCACCAGACTGAACTTAGGCACGCAGTACAGCAACATATTGTTAAACTGGAAAGAGAAAAGCTGCAGATTTAACTCACAGGGTGACACTGACAAGTATTTTAATGCATATCCTCAGTACAATATCTAAACGCTTTAATATCAAGATATATTATTATTTACATCTGGAAGTTAAGACAAATTTAGTTGTATTTTATTTTTGTAGGTATTTATATATTTAACAGGAAAAAAGAGACAACAATTTAAACATTTAACTTCAAAAAATAGATATAGATAGTATATTATTGTTTTATACTTATTTAACTGTAATAAATGCACCATATAAATACGTTAAACCAGTGTTTCCCAACACTGTTCCTGAAGGCACACCAACAGTACACATTTTCAACCTCTCCCTAATCAAACACACCTGAATCAACTTATCATAACATCAGAAGCGACTCCAACTCCTGAAGTTAATGGGTCAGAAAAGGGAGACATCCAAAATATGTACTGTTGGTGTGCCTCCAGGAACAGGGTTGGGAAACACTGCGTTAAACAATAATAAAAAAAAATATATATATATATATATATATATATTATTATTATTATTATTATTATTATTATTATTATTATTATTTAAATAACATTATTAATTTATTATTATTATTATTATTATTGAATTTAAATAAAGAATGTTATATTAATTATATAATTCAAATATAGAGTTTTAAAGGTTTAACCCTACTCTTCTTTTAGACAAACTAACTTAACTTTCATATTTATTTTAGAAATCAGGGCTTAATAAATTAATTCAATAAAATATAGAAACAAACTTAAGCTGTTCAAGTTTAATCCTACAATATTCCATTATTATTTATAGTATCAAAATGTTGACATTTGTTAATATAATTGTAATATAATGTTTTAAATGCATTTATTTAATTTTACATGACAAATTTTGTTCCCTAAGAATTAAGAAGTGTTTTTGACCAACTGGCATTTAAATTTTAAAATAAATTTAATTATCCCAATTTAACAATATTTAAAATATTCTGACAAATAGAAAATAACAATTTAAGAATGTTTAAAGTAAATACATAAATAAAATAAATGCATTTAAAAATTTAATATTTTAAACATTCTCAATTATAAATTTAATCTAATCGAGAATGTTTAAAATATTTAATTTTTAAATGCATTTATTTGTATTTTAAATTTACCTAATTCTTTTCCTCAGAATTTAGTTTTTTGTTTTCTTCACCCCACTGGCATATAAATTATTAAATAAATTTAATTATCTTGATTTAAGAGTGCGTAAAATATTGATATGAGATATAATAAACATTCTTAAATTAAATATTTTTTAAATGATTTATTATTTATTATTACTATTAATAATATTATTATTATTATTATTAATAATAATAATAATAATAATAATAACAATAATAATAACAATAAAAATATTAATAATAATAACAAAATCGAGTATATTTAAAATACTTAACTGGATAAAATTAATTAATTAAATGAATTAACACATGAATAAATAATCTGGATTTTATGTTTTTAAATTCAGCTAACCAGGAAAAGGTATCTCTCCATAGACGAGGTGTTTCTGGCAGCCAGTTTGAGGATCTGTCCTTCTTTAATGAGTTCGTTAGACGGATTTACAATGTCTTCTTCACCTCCCAACATCTCATAGATTTCCATCAGCTTCTTCAGGTTCTCCTGGATAACAATACAATAAAAGAGCCATTTTAAAACCTACACACCTAAAATGCACGCAGAATGACTGTTAAAGTCCATAAAAAATAATCAGAATCAGAATTGAAAGAAAGTGAATGGTTTGACATAACTAGTATATTTCTTTGGTGATCGGTGCATACATTAAACAAATGACAAAATACCAAATTGTTCTGTGCAAATAACGCAAACATACAAAAAGAGAGGAAAAGCTACAATTGTTATTTTAATGGGGGGTTCCAATGTTCTGCTGGCTTCATTGGACATGGACCTTCAGCATGCACTGGGGTGGTTTGCAATCAAGTGTGACTTGGCCGGGATGAGAATCACCACCTCCAAATCCGAGGCCGTGGTTCTCCACCGGAAAAAGGTGGTTAGCCATCTCCATGTTGGAGGAAAATCCTTACCCCAAGTGGAGGAGTTTAAGTATCTTGGGGTTTTGTTCACGAGGGAGGGAAGGATGGAGCATGAGATTGACAGGCGGATCAGTGTAGTGGCAGCAGTGATGAAGTCGATGTACCGGTCTGTTGTGGTGAAGGAGCAGCTGAGCCGAAAGGCAATTTACCGGTCAATCTACGTTCCTACTCTAACCTATGGTCATGAGCTTTGGGTCATGACCAAAAGGACAAGCAGTTGAAATGAGTTTCCTTTGCAGGGTGGCAGGACGTACCCTTATAGAGAGGGTGAGGAGGTCTGTCACCTGGGAGGAGCTTGGAGTAGAGCCGCTGCTCCTCCACATCGAGAGAAGCCAGCTGAGGTGGCGTGGGCCACTGTTTCGGATGCCTCCTGGACGCTTATCTAGGGAGGTGTTCCAGGCATGACTCACCAGGAGGAGGCCCCAAGGAAGACTCTGGAAACGCTGGAGGGACTACTGGATGTCTCTCAGCTGGCTTGGGAACACCTCGGGAACCCCCCAGAGGAGCTGGAGAAAGTGTCTGGGAAAAGGGAGGTCTGGCGAACCGGCCTCGGATAAGCGGTGGAAAATGAATGAATGATTCCAATGTTCATAATAAATGCTTTATTTCTGCACATCATTTAAATCAGGGGTCACCAAACTTGTTCCTGGAGGGCCGGTGTCCTGCAGATTTTAGCTCCAACCCTAATCAAACACACCTGAACAAGCTAATCAAGGTCTTACTAGGTATTCTTGAAACAATCAAGCAGGTGTGTTGAGGCAAGTTGGAGCTAAATCCTGCAGGGACACCGGCCCTACAGGACCGTGATTGGTGACCCCTGATTTAAATAAAGAATCCTAGTCAACGTTCATCAAAATAGCTTCTCCTCCCTCTTCTATAATATCTCTTCTCTGATTGGTGTTTGCATTATATTATTTCAATGCTGCTAAAATGTCAGTAAAAGTCACTTTGTTAAACTACAGAGTTGAATTTTCATCAGAAGTGGACAGAGCAGAGATCAACACCCCATAACGCATTTCACAATCGCAAATAAACTGAAAACACTTGTGAATCACAAAATATGGAGACATTTTCACAGTGCAGTTGATCAAGTGAAAGTGCGTCTCACCATCTTGCGAATAGCCATGTTGGAGTGTGTGGCGGCCATTGAGATGATGTTCAGAGACTCTGGAAGTGAGAAACAGAAGTGATATCTGAGCTGATTCATCCAGATGTGGAACTGAAAGTAGCTGAGAGCCACACAACACTGTTTACCTTCATTTGCTCATGGAAACCTGGGATATTTTTTTACAATTCACAAGCCGCATTTTAGGGTTAACGTGCTATGGCGTTTCAATATTTTGGGGGATTTTCTTTGTGTAATGATAATTAAATATTGTGTTGATATAAATAAAATAATATACTTTGAATAGCTTTATAAAGACGCACTGCTTTATTGTTCTCCTGGAAGTCAAATTAAATACTTAAATGCAAAGAAGCTCTTTAAATTAGTGCTGTACAGTCATTAATCATGATTTTTTGCATGCAAAATAAAAATGTGCATTCACATAAATATAGATACAGTAAACAGAGTTTTTTTCCTTCACTTTCGTCAATTGGTGAAGTTCCTCACTACTGTCACCTCTGGCTTGCTTGGTTTGGGACTTGTGGACCTGCGCATAGATGGATTTACTCTTCAGTGTTTGGACTTTCAGCAGTGAAAATTAATCCACACTAAACTGAACTAAACTTCAACTCTGAAATCTGGACTGACACAGTTTCAATTACTAGACCCTCTATGTCAGGGGTGGGCAAACTCGGTCCTGGAGGGCCGGTGTCCTGCATAGTTTAGCTTCAACTCTAATCAAACACACCTGAACATGCTAATCAGTATCTCCAAGATCACTCATTATCTATAAGCAGGTGTGTTTGATCAGAGTTGGAGCTAAAATGTGCAGGACACCGGCCCTCCAGGACCGAGTTTGCCCACCCCTGCTCTGTTAATCTACATGGTAAAAGCGCTACAGAAATGAAGATGAATTGAATTCAATAAACAGACTTGAATTATGTATATGTAAATACACACATGCATACAAAAACAATCCAAAACATATATACATCTTTAAAGATTAACATTTACATGACATTATGTGTGTGTACTGTGGGTTTTTATTATGTAAATATAAAGTACACACATGCATGTATGCATATATCTGAGAAAATTATATTCTGAATTTGTTTTGAACTTGCTTAATCTTAGCCTAGCACTGAATTAAATTCATACAATCCCTGTTAAAGATTAAGAAGTTTGAGTTTGTTCTACCTGAATAATTTACACTGGCTTCAAATGCAAATAGTTCACAAATAGATTCATTCAGGAAGGAAACAAACACAGTGTTGCTCTGAGACGCACAAATGTTTAGGACTATTTTAACACAAAATGAAACCTACACAGAAATGTTCCTGTAAGCATATTGGTTGTTGTTATAAACAAAGTACAGTAAACATATATATCTCACTCTGAGCTTGACTGCGGTCTTCATCGTCCTCGGGTAGTTTCTTCAGATAATCTTTAAGCAGCATCTCGTATCGAGGAACTCTCTGGACCGGCTCTAGCATGTGATGCTGGAGAGTCAGATTTCCACACACCTCCTGAGTCTAAAAGCGCACCGAGAGCCATTTTCAGCATATACTGTTTCTTTCTAAAGGATTCTGGTCGACATTTTACTGTTTACTACGCACAATCATTGCATGAAGGTATTTATTCATACAAGTATTATTCACCAGCTTAAAAAAGTATTGGAATAAGATAACAACACACACAAAACACCCACAAAAAGTCTAAATAAACAAGGTAGAGTTATTAATAAACTAAATATACAAGTTATTTTCAAGCTCCAAAGTTTTCATGGACACACACACACACACACACCTGTATGTCCTGAATGATGGCGCTGAATTGTGTGGATCTCTCCATCCACAGTTTGAGCAGCTCCATGGCGCTGTCGAAGTTCTTGACGTACTCGGCGTACATCCTCAGGAAGGGCGCGAGCTGAGCTAGAACATCTCCGACCCGCGGCTTTGAGTCCCTGCAGGACGACCAGAGACACGTCAGAAGAGCAGAGGATTCACTTATTTATAGAATGAACATTTCCTGATCCATTTTTTACTCATACTCACCCCTTTGTCAATTCATGACTGAATGTATAAACAAATGTGTGAATGAAGGAATGAATGAATAAACCAGTGATTAAATGAACAAACTAATGAATTTTCTAACAAACAAACACCTACTACGGGTGAGTAGGTGACTGTCTGAAACAAATGTTTTTATGAATAAATAAATGAAATTGCGTGAGTGAGTGAGTGACTGAACAAACAAATGCTTTTATGAATGAATGAAATTGCGTGAGTGAGTGAGTGATGGACTGAACAAACAAATGTTTTTATGAATGAATGAATGAATGAATGAATGAATGAATGAATGAATGAATGAAATTGCGTGAGTGAGTGACTGACTGAACAAACAAATGTTTTATGAATGAATGAATGAATGAATGAATGAATGAATGAATGTACAAATGAATGAATGAAATTGCATGAGTGAGTGACTAGCTGAACAAACAAATGTTTGTTTGAACGAAGGAATGGGTGACTTATTGACTTGCTGATGGATGAATAAATGAATTGCATGACTGACTGAGTGAACAAACAAATGTTTTATGAATGAATGAATGAAATTGCATGCGTGAGTGAGTGACTGAACAAACAAATGCTTTTATGAATGAATGAATGAATGAAGGAATGAATAAAATTGCATGAGTGAGTGACTAGCTGAACAAACAAATGTCTGTTTGAACGAAGGAATGGGTGACTTATTTACTTGCTGAATGGATGAATGAATGAATGAATTGCATGACTGACTGAACAAACAAATGTTTGTTTGAATTAAGGAATGGGCAACTAAATGACTTGCTGAATTAATAAATGAATGAACGAACAACCAAACGAATGAATGGATGAACAAACAAATATTTGTTTGAATGAATGAATGAATGAATGAATAAAAGGAAGGACGCATTTGGAATCTCACTGAATAAACAAATGAATGCATGAACAAACAACCAAACGAATGAATGGATGAACAAACAAATATTTGTTTGAATGAATGAATGAATGAATGAATAAAAAGGAAGGAAGCATTTGGAATCTCATTGAATAAACAAATGAATGAATGAAGAAACAAACAAATATTTGTTTGAATGAATGAATGAGAGAAGGGGAAAAGTCTGACTGAATGAATGACTAATTAAACAAATTAATGAATGAACAAGCATACAAAAAAAATCTGTATGAATGAATGAATCAACAATGAATAAAGGAAGGAAGGATGGAAGGAAGGAAGGATTGGGAGTCTGACTGAATAAATGAATAATTAAACAAATTAATGAAAGAATAAAGAAATGTTTGTTTGTATAAATGAATGAATGAATGAATGAATGAATGAATCTCACCACTGGCTCATGCGCGTCTCTAGGTCAGGCAGCAGGAACTGGCTGTGAAAGGTGTAAATGGAGCCCACATTGGAGAAGATTCCCTTCACCACATCCACTGGGAATGAGCCCTTCAGAGCCTCTTCAGTGAGTCTGACACAAAACACCTTAAACACAAACACACTTAATTTCTAAAACATTTATCATGGACCAATAGATCAACTGTTTCTCAAAGAAACATCAACACCGCTAAAGAATCATTATTTATATAATATTTAAAAGTGAAATAAGTCAAGATACAGACCTGATCCAGCAGATGCAGTCGGCTGACGTACGCTCTCTCCGTCTGCAGGAGTTCACTGGAGATCTTGAAGAGCTTGAGTTTATTCATCTGCTCCTGCTCAAAGCAAACAGTCTGATCTTTAAATCTAAAAAGCTCAGCGCGCCTCTGTGGTCTCTGACACTGTAGTGCAGACATTACTAGACTGATGGAAAAACACAGCGGCGTGTGGGTGTGTTAACAGGACACCGCTGATAATAACTACACAAACATCTGCTTACAGTCGCACAAACGCTGCTCTGAGGCTTTATTTTTATATTGTGACGTGGAGGAAAAGATGAGAAGATTTCACCAAGATCTTACACGATGATGTCATGATGCAGAGATGTTTTTGTGGGTTTATAAGATCAAAAAGAGTCTTTAAAAATATAATTAATCATTTTATTCATTTCAAATTAATAATTTAAAGTATTTTATTGATTTCATTTCATTTTATTTTCAGTTTAGTCCCTTTAATAATCAGGGGTCGCCAATGTGGAATGAACCGCCAACTAATCCAGCATATGTTTTAAGCAGCGGATGCCCTTCAAGCTGCAACACAGCACTGAGAAACACCCATACACTCTCATTCACACACACATACAATATGGCCAATTTAGCTTATTCAATCCCCTATAGAGCATGTGGACTGTGGGGGAAACCGGAGCATCCAGAGGAAACCCATGCCAACATGAGGAGAACATGTAAACTAGTACTGATAATAATAATGTATCTGTAATATTGTAAAATTGTTGATTTAAATAAATATGGTTAATTAATTTAAATGACAACCTAAAATTTTATAATTCAATCTAATATTACATAATATATATATATATATATATATATATATGTTATATTATAAAATATTACTATATATAATATATATATATATATATATATATGTTATATATATTATATACATTTATTTATTTATATATATATATATATATATATATATATATATATATATATTATATACATTATTTATTTATATATATATATTATATACATTTATTTAGTATATAATATTATATATATATATATATATATATATATATATATATATATATATATATATATATAGTCAGAATCAGAATCAGAATCAGAATCAGAAAGAGCTTTATTGCCAGGTATGTTCCACACATACGGAGAATTTGTTTTCGTGACAGAGCTTCTACAGTGCAACAGGATTACAGAGACAGGACAAAAAACAGATAATAAATATATTTTTTTAAAAATAGAAGTAAGTAGTGAGTGCAAATATACAGATTGACAAGTGTATGTACATGTTTATTACTATAACAACGTTATATGTGCAGCTGTTATGTGCAAATTGGCATGTAAAGTGTGTTGTTAAAATAAGTGTATATGTGTATAAAAGTGTATAACAGTAGTGATGGTGGGTTCCGCAATTATTATCATCAAGTGTTCATGAGATGGATTGCCTGAGGGAAGAAACTGTTTCTGGTCGGGCTGTTCTGGTGCGGCAGTGCTCTGTAGCGTCGACCAGAAGGTAAAGTTCAATGAGGCAGTGTGGCTGGGTGTGAGGGGTCCAGAGTGATTTTGGCAGCCCTTCTGCTCGCTCTGGATAAGTACAGTTCTTGGGGAGTAGGAAGGGTTGGACCAGTGATTCGCTCAGCAGTCCGAACTATTCGACGTAGTCTTTGGAGGTCGTATTTAGTAGCTGAGCTAAACCAGACAGTTATTGATGTGCGAATGACTGATTCAATGATGGAGGTGTAGAAACTGTTTCAGCAGCTCCTTTGGGAGGTTAAACTTCCTCAGCTGACGAAGAAAGTACAATCCTCTGTTGAGCTTTTTTGACAATGGAGTCAATGTGAGTGTCCCACTTCAGGTCCTTAGAGATGGTGGTGCCCCAGGAACTTGAATGACTCCACTGCTGCCACAATGCTGTCCATGATGCTCAGTGGGGGGAGGAGAGCAGGGGGGTTTCTCCTGAAGTCCACTATCATCTCCACTGTTTTGAGCGTGTTGAGCTCCAGGTTGTTGTTACCTGCACCAGACAGCCAACTCCTTAACCTCCTGTCTGTAGGCAGACTCGTCACCGTCCTGAATGAGGCCGATAAGTGTGGTGTCGTCTGCAAACTTCAAGAGCTTCACAGAGGAGTCTTTTGATGTGCAGTCATTCGTGTACAGGGAGAAGAGCAGTGGGGAGAGGACACACCCCTGGGGGGCGCCAGTGCTGATTGTGCGGATGCTAGATGAGAATTTTCCCAGCTTCACCAGCTGCTGCCTGTCCGTTAGGAAGCTGTTGATCCACTGACAGACAGAGGTGGGCACAGAGAGCTGAGTTAATTTGGGCAGGAGAAGTTTTGGGATGATGGTGTTAAACGCCGAGCTGAAGTCAACAAACAACATCCTCACATAGGTCCCTGGTCTGTCTAGGTGTTGCAGAGCATAATGCAGTCCCATATTAACCGCATCATCCACAGACCTGTTTGCTCTGTAGGCAAACTGAAGAGAGTCCAGTGAGGGTTCAGTGATGTCCTTCAGGTGAGCCAGCATCAGTTTTTCAAAGGACTTCATGACCACAGATGTTAGTGCCACTGGTCTGTAGTCATTTAGTCCTGTAAGTTTGGGTTTCTTTGGGATGGGGATGATGGTGGAGCGTTTGAGGCAGGAGGGCACTTCACACAGCTCCAGTGATCGTGTTGAAGATCAGGGTGAAGATGGGGGCCAGTTGGTCAGCCACAGGAGTTTAAAACAGGCTGGTGTTATAAAATCTGGGCCTGGTGCTTTTTTCCTCTTCTGTTTCCGGAAGACCTGGCGCACCTCCTCTTCAACTGAACTGTAGGGCAGGTATGAGGGGAGGCGGGGGATGGTGGTGTTAATTGGTGGCGTGAAGAGCAAGTTCAGAGTGGGTGGTGGGGGGGTTTTCTCAAACCGGCAGTAAAACTCATTCAGGTCGTTTGCAAGTCGTTCATTGTCTACAGTGCTGGGGGATGGTGTCTTGTAGTTTGTGATGTTTTTCAACTTTTCCACACAGATGCTGAGTCGCTGGAAGAGAACTGACTCCTTAGTTTCTCAGAATAGTTCCTTTTTGCGACTCTGATCTCCTTTTCCAGTGTGTATTTGGCCTGTTTTATACAAGGCCCTATCCCCATTTCTGTAAGCAACCTCCTTGGCCTGACGTAGCTGTCTGAGTTTTACAGTGAACCATGGGTTTGTCATTCTTGTAGGTGAGTTGAGTCCTGGTAGGAATGCACACGTCTTCACAGAAACTGATATAAGATGTTACAGTCTCTGTGAAGCTCATCCAGATCTGTTGCAGCAGCTTCAAAAACACTTCCAGTCAGTGAGGTCGAAACGGGCTTGTAGATCCCGCTCTGTTTCGTTAGTCCATCTTTTCACAGATCTTAATACAGTTGGCTGTTTTCAGTTTTCTGCCTGTAGGTTGGAATGAGATGAATCAAACAATGGTCAGAGCGTCCCAAAGCAGCTCGTTGGACGGAGCGGTATGCATCCTTTATTGTAGTTAACAGTGATCCAGTATATTTCTGTCTCTTGTGGACATGTAACATGCTGTCTATATTTTGGCAGTTCACGGGACAGTTTTGCTTTGTTAAAGTCCCCGAGAATGATTAAAGCAGAGTCCGGGTGTTGTTGCTCTAACACCGTGATCTGATCAGCTAGTTTTCTGTATCGCCAGACTCGCGTGCGCGAGCGGAGGAATGTAACACTGACGAGGATGACGAGCAGAACTCGCGCGGGGAGTAAAAAGGCTTACAGTTAATAAACAGTGCTTCGAGATCTGGACAGCACATCTTCTTTAAACTGTTACATCTGTACACCACCTTTCTTGATGTAAAAGCACGTCCCGCCACCGCGGATTTCCGCGTTGATTCTTCGTCGCGATCCGCTCTGAACAGCTGATAGCCCGGTTAGGTGAAGCGCGTTGTCGGTATGGTGTTGTTCAGACCAGGTTTCCGTGAAACACAGAGCAGCTGAATGCAGAAATCCCTGTTTGTCTGAGAGAGCAGAATGAGTTCGTCTATTTTGTGGGTAGAGAGCGGAGATTTGCTAGATGGAATGCTAGGCAGGTCGCGGTCCGAAATCCGCGTGTCTGAGTTCACAAGCGCGCCTGCACGCTTTCCTCGTCTGCCGGCTTGAAAGCGTTTGAGCAGCACCGCGGCTCCTCCGACTACGATGTCAACAGAACATCAGGATAAATCCAGGTATGGAAAAAATATTCGGTGGTGTATGTGCCCGAATGTCCAACCATTCGTCTCTGGTGAAACTAATTGTAGGAAAATGACTCGAGACAGGACAAACTAACAAAACACAAACACTACTGCAGAGCACGACACGGAGGCTGCCATCGTCATCTGGCGCCATCTTGGAAAAAAAAAAAAAAAAATATATATATATATATATATATATATATATATATATATATATATATATATATATATATATATATATATATATATATATATATATATATATATATATATATATATATATATATATATTTATTTATTTATATATATATACATATAAATACATAAATAAATTTTTCATTCATTCATTCATTCATATATATAGATAGATAGATACTGTAGATGTACATAGATTTACATATATTGATAACGCAGTGTGTGCCCACAATAGCAACATCACAGGATATGCAATGTTACGTTGGGATTACCGTCAATCAACAATTAAGACTACATGAGATTTGTGAAGTCATTGCAACGTTGAACTTTATCATTTGCATGTGCTTTAAAGGCATTTCAAGAGTTCACACTTAGATATGCTTGGCGTTAATAGCAGGTTTGCAAGCTGTCCCAGGAGAGAACGCTGAGCCCAAGGCTCCTGCCTGGTCAAGAAGCATGTAAGGGGGGTCCGAGATCAGGTAGGTCTCGAGAGCTCCCCATAGAAAAGGGAGGAAAAGGAGGAGATGGGGTGGAAGGGGGGATTCTTCCAAAATGAAGATAAGGCTGTAGTGTAAATTTGGTCTATTTATTGCAAGTTTGGATCAATCTGATTGGATTATTACTGAATACGGATGAGAATACAGTCGTAGTCAATCATATCACGTGCTCTTCTCGAAATTAGTTTATAAAACTTCACCTCAAGAAAGAGTAAAGCATTAAAGTAATATCATTTGTAACTTTAATAAAGGGAAATTTTGCTGATTTATTAATACAATGAAGACTATACAATGTTCATTTTACATTACATTGTTAAATGTCTGTATCTGAATATTGTTTGACTCTTCGGAAAACCATAAAGAACTGTTTATTTTAATTTTCCTTTGCTCTGTTGTAATTATTCTAGCAATTTAGTTTTTTTATACATGATTCACACCCTTACACCAGTGTTTCCCAACCCTGTTCCTGAAGGCACACCAACAGTACACATTTTCAACATCTCCCTAATCAAACACACCTGAATCAACTCAGCAGAACATTAGAAAAGACCCCAAACCTGACACGAATGGGTCAGATAAGGGAGACATAAAAAATATGTACTGTTGGTGTGCCTCCAGGAACAGGGTTGGGAAACACTGCCTCACACTATCAACTAAACCAATCTAAATTAATGATAATGTACCACAAATGGAGCCATAGACATCTGGTGAAATTGTATTCACATCGTAATATAGAGCACAGTAAAACAAAATATCGCAATGTCAGATTTTTTTTTTAATCTCGTGCAGCTCTTATGTATTTATATTTGTATTATGCGTTAAGTCATTCATGCATTTTAATAAATTCAAGCATTTTTAATTGGTAATTTATGTAATCTAACCATTAAAATACATATTAATTATTGAATAAGAATAACATTTTATATTGTATTTAATTTTATAATTAGAGATTGTAAAAATACTACACAAAATATTAGAAGTAAAACTTATGATTATTTACATTTTACCCATTTTATCAGGCAAAATAGGCAGATCTCTGTACATGAGGCCAAATCTAAAAGTTCATCTTTAGCATTTTTTTAATAATACCAACACAAAGCATGCATTCTAGCAACAGTGATATCTCAAAACACACTGCGGTGTCCCTCACCTGCTGATCTTCATCATTCTCCACACTGGGCTTATCTTCATCATTCTCCATGTCTTCATTCAAGACGTCCTGCTTCCATTGGCTCTGCTCCTCCTGCTCCACTAAAGCACCGTTTCCCCTGCAGGACTCCTCCTGTTGACCTCGAACCTCTTCTGACCACCAGCCGGACCACACGTCCCAGCCGGAGCTCTGATCCGGAGCCGAAAATGACGACGCTACACAGTCTGAAGCAGTACTGGAGGAACAAAACATCAGCAGGAAGTGAAAGTCTAAAGGGCAGAGCTTAGAGACGCACGTTTCCTCTCACTGTCCTATTTATGAAGCATGTGGTGCACATTCTGATATGAAGCTCAAAGTCTGCTGCTCATCAATGCTGAAGGCCCTCCAGTGACACCTCTTAGAAATACTATAGTATTATTGGTAACACTTGCTATGCATTATTTACAGTGCTTCCCGCAGGTCTGAAATATACTTGTGGTGGTAGCCGGATTGAAACACATCCTTTACCCACAAAACATAAACAATCAACTACATTTGACAAACAAAAAACATATATATATATATATTGATTTTTAGCTATATTTTTATTTATTATGACACTGATATACACCTTTTTACGGAGACCCGGAAGGGGCATGATGGTGGGGAAAAAACTGGGTGGGAGAAAAAAAAACAGTGATAGGAAAATCGATATATATTTTTCCCTGCAAAACTTCACTTCATTCATGTCAACCCTCCAATTTTTG
This sequence comes from Danio aesculapii, assembly GCF_903798145.1. Classification (NCBI taxonomy): domain Eukaryota; kingdom Metazoa; phylum Chordata; class Actinopteri; order Cypriniformes; family Danionidae; genus Danio; species Danio aesculapii. The sequence continues at coordinate 56,375,780 of NC_079438.1, forward strand.
CCAGTATTCTCCTGTATTTTCCCATTCTATCCCGCTATCATCCTATCGTTAAGTATTTTCCCATATTTCGGATATATTTCTAATCTTGAAAGCACGCTGAAATTAATATAAAAATGTCTGCATTCACATTCTTTCCATTAAAGCTGTGCGTCGATCGTCGCCCTTCATATGCAACCTCTGATCAAGTGTGTGTGCTGACTTCTGTACATGCCATTTAAAGTGACACCTCTGTTCTCAAAAAAAGTTAAGAGCAGCAAATGAATCTTTCATTTTGTTTTGTTTGATAACCGAGGTGTCACTTTAAGAATGCACAAATCTATAATGAAAGCATTCGACTACTTTAGTAACTGGTTATGCTCATTTAAGAGAAAATTAGTTGCATTTAAAATAAAACGCGCAGGACGAACATGTTTACATATTATTAAGTGTATTTGTCTGCTTAAACACACCCAAATACCAAAGTGTCCTGCACTTTCACTCCTCTTTAAATGGCGTGAATAGAAGCTGATCTGGCGCCAGTTTATCATACGGAGCGCATCCGTCAGTCAGCACTTATACATGCATTTACGGATTCAGAGGGTGCATATGGAGGGCGCTGATCGACGCACAGCTTTAATGGAAAGAATGTGAATGCAGACTAGGCATGGGCCGGTATATATATATATATATATATATATATATATATATATGTGTGTGTGTGTATATGTATATATGTGTATATGTGTATATGTATATATATGTGTATATGTATATATATATATATATGTATATATATATATATGTATATATATGTATATATATATATATATATATGTATATATATATATATGTATATATATATATATATATATGTATATATATATGTATATATATATATATATATATATATATATATATATATATATATATAGTATATATATATATATGTATATATATATATATATGTATATATATGTATATATATAAATATATATATATATATATATAATTATGTATATATATATATATGTATATGTAATATTATATATATATTATATATATATATATATATATATATAGATATATATATATATATATATATATATATATATATGTATATATATGTATATATATGTATATGTATATATATATACACACACAACACACACACACACACACACACCACCACACACACCCACACACACACACACGCGCACACACACACACACACACACACACACACATATATATATATATAAACACACACACATATACATATATATATACATATATATATATATATATATACACATACATATACACATACATACACACACCGGTATATTGCCGGTTATACACATAACGGCAACTTTAGAAAACAAAAGTGACACCCGAATCCTGGATATTTTAGGAGATTCAGAAACTACGGTCAGATGCATTTTGGTGCAAAAGGCACGTCTCGGTGCAGAAACGCTGTAAACCGCAGACTTCTCACACTGAAACTCGGGTCTCAAACTCGAAGCCAAATCTTCAACCTGAGCACCGGCAGAGCCCTGGGATCCACGTTTTCACACACTGATCTTATTTAAGTCACATCTGAGACACTTTTACACGCTCTTTAGCCAAAAAACAACCTGTTTAGTTGTATTTTTGCTTGTGTAATTGTGTGGATTGTATGTTTTATTGATAAATCAGTGTTTAGGGAATGTAGAGATTGTGTGAGTGTTGACGCTTCCCAGAACTAGCAGTAGGAAACGTGCAGAGCAAGAGAAGATTCTCCACTGGTTAATCAATTGCGAATCCATGGCTTTCTTGGACGGATACAAAAAAGTATAAATAATAATAGTATTATTCATGTGTCACCACCAAATATACTTGGCTGGCCGTTAATATACCTGGGCGGCCATGGGAAGCACTGTTTTGTATGAAGTATTTATAATCAATAATAAAATTTTTAGAAATGCATCTATAAAGACATACCAAACCTTAGGTGGATACACACACAGACATACACACATAAAATTTTACCAAAAGTAGGGCAACCAGGTGAGACACAGGCTAACTAATTAAGGCAGTGGGTTAAAGAAACAATGGTGTTGCCAATTCTTAATAGAAAAATAGCCAAGCAACATGGCTCAAAAAGTTGCCCTGTGTCTCATCATCATCATCATCATCATCACAGACAGACACACTCACAGACAGACACACACCTCTGGTCAGATGTTGTCCTCTCTCTGCTTTTATCGCTCTCTGTCTGCTCTCCGTCTATCACATTTGCAGCTGAAATCTTCGGCGGACACTGGAATTTGGGTTTGGGAAGCACTGAGGCAGGAAATAATGAGACGAAAGATGCTTTTGTATAGAGTTTTGTGCAAGGAGAAAACACACAATCATCACTACAGACAGCAGAGGTCAGTGTGAGCAAATGACCTGAACAAAAATGGTTTTATACAGTTCTTAAATCTCTCTAAACAGCATGCAATAGCTGTCGTGCTGTCTATCTAGCTGTCTGTCTAACTATCTGTCTGTATATCTATTTGTATGTATATCTATCTATCTATCTGAATTTACATCCATCTCTGTCTCTATATCTATCTGTCTGACCATATATCTGTTTGTTTATCTGTCTACCTAACTATCTGTCTGTATATATGTCTGTCTAGCGGTCTATAAATCTGTCTGTCTGTCTATCTGTCTATCTATCTATCTGAATATACATCCATCTCTGTCTATCTATCTATCTGTCTGACCATATATCTGTTTGTTTATCTGTCTACCTAACTATCTGTCTGTAGATGTCTGTCTAGCGGTCTATAAATCTGTCTGTCTGTCTGTCTGTCTGTCTGTCTGTCTATCTATCTATCTATCTATCTATCTATCTATCTATCTATCTATCTATCTATCTATCTATCTACCTGTCTGTCTGTTAATATATCTGTCTGTATATCTATCTGACCATATATCTGTCTGTATATATGTCTGTCTAGTGGTCTATATATCTGTCTGTCTGTCTATATGTCTACAGTATATATCTGACTATATCGATGTGTTTATCTGTCAGCCTAACTATTGGTCTGCCTATATATCTGTCTGACTATATATCTGTTTGTTTATCTGTCTGCCTAACTATCTGTCTATATATCTGTCTGATTTATATCTGTTTGTTTATATCTACCTAACTATCTGTCTATTTGTCTGTCAATATATGTCTGCCTATATATCGGTCTGTCTAGCTGTCTATATATCTATCTGTCTATCTATCTTTTTCAATTGGAGTAATGCATGAAGACAGTGGTGTGATATTTCACCTTTAAACATGCAGAAACGACATGATATGATGACAGTTAGAGAGTGTGTGGTGAAGCCCACAGTGAAAACCTCGTGTTAAACAACCAGCACGATCGACAGCCACACTTCCTGTTCACTACAGCTGCTGCTTCCCTCACAAAATAACACTACTTATTCTCAAAAGAATATTCTTAAAGGCACAGTACACACAAGAATGACAACTCCCTCGTTGTTTAAATTCTCCAATTAAGTTTATCTTCAATTGGGTACTTTTTAACAACAATTAATTCACATGCACTAAATAACTACTTAAAATAATTGTACATAAATGTAAATGCTAAACAATTAAAACAATTAATTGTCATTTTAACTTGACCTTAAAAAATTATACAATTTAAATAACTGTATGAAATTAATAATTAAACCATGATTAATTTTAAAATTAACGTTACAATCCATATTGCAAATTGTTTATTTTAATATTAAAAACTGAATAATTACTGCATTCAAATGAATAATGTTTAATATTTTACATTAGATACATATGCCGGAATAGTTGGTGGTTCATTACACAGTGGCGACCCCTGATAAATAATGGACTAAGTCGACGGATAATGAATGAAAGAATCAATCAATGATTCGCATTCAATTTCCATACACTAAATAACTAAGAGTGAGTACTATAGTTCTGCAGGAGTGGTTTCTCAGCCTGTGGTTTTCTCAATGGTTTAAGCTTAGTTAACTGTACATGCTTACCATGTTTTACTGTATATGTTTACAGTGTTTCAGCAGTAGTTAATGTGTACCTGCTGGAGGAGGCATTGCAGAAACGCTGTAAATCGCTGACCTTCTCAACACTGAACTCGCGTCTTTCAGAAAACTCGAGGCTGAATCTTCAACCTGAGCACCAGGAGGGCTCTTGGATCCTGCTGACACAAAAACACACACCAAATCATTTATGTCACATTTGAGACACTTTTACATGCGCTTTAGTCTACGAAACAACCTGTTAAGTTTTATTTTTGACTTGTGTAATTGTGCTAATTGTGTGTTTTACTGATAAATCAGTATGTAGCGAATGAGAATCTAAAGTGAAAGCTGCATCTCTGTGCGTTTGGTGAAAACTGAAGCTTCCTCTATTATTGTGCTCTTATAAACACATCCTCTTTAAAAATCACATGTCTGTATGTTTTCTTGAGGAAGCCTTTTATAATTAATGACTTTTGATTGATTTTAATATGCTATTAGTTTATCTGTAATAACTGATAAATTAATGAATTTAATCACATAAAATATTAATTTAAATAAATTTAATTAATAGTCATTTCATTAACAAAAATACATTTTAATTGGTAAATTGTGAGAATTTTTGCAATTAATTGTTTGTATTTAATTTGTTTATATTATTAAGCATATTTTAAAAATAATTTAAATTAAATAACCTTAATAATTATAATAATAATAGTAATAAATACATTTAAATAATACACATATAATTATTAACAAAGATATTTTTGTAATTTCATGATACCTTCTATTTAATTTGAAATTTAAGCTAAATAGTGATATTTTTATTTTATAATATTATTATATTTATATTTTTAATTTATTATTATATATAGGCAAGGCATCTTTATATTTATATCATAATTTGTGTGTGTTAGCTATGATTTAGCATCTCCTAATCTCCACTATCTGTGAAAAGACTGTAATAATGTCTATTTGATCAGTGCATGGTATTTTGCTCTTTGTAAATAACGCCCTGAATATGCCGATGAGTGTGTTTTGTGTTTAGGTTTGTACTGCTGAACTTCCCGTCCAGTTTCTCAGTTCCTCCGTTTCTCAGTTTATCACAAAGGTTTCTGATTGTGCTGCTTTACACCAGAAGCAGAAGCTCATGAGGATTAACAGACAAACCTCAAACACTGAGAAAAACTTGTAAATGCCTATAATTACACTAAAGGTCTTTCATTTTACACTAATAAGGTGAGAAGAGGCATTTAAAAAGTAAAACTACACTACAAACAAAAATAATACATTTTATACATCCATATATAACACAAACACATATTTATTTGTAAATGTACATGCATATATTATATACACACAGTATAAAACACATTTTATTTTGTACACAATTGGTCACGATTATTCATTAAACAAAAATATATTCACATATATATACATATATATATATATATATATATATATATATATATATATATATATATATATATATATATATATATATATATATATATATATATATATACACACACATACATACACATATACACACATATATACACACACACACACACACACACACACACACACACACACACACACACACACACACACACACACACACATACATACATACATACATACATACATACATACATACATACATACATACATACATACATATATATATATATACATACATACATACACACACATATATATATATATATATATACATATATATATATATATATACATACATACATACACACACATATATATATATATATATATACATATATATATATATATATACACACATTAAAAATAAAATTGCTGTTCAGCGATTGTGTACAAAATAAAACAAAAATATTTACATAACATGTGTGCGGTTTATAATCATTATGTATATATAAATGGACGCAATTGCGTGTACATACTTAAAATATTTACATATATAACATTTATATATTATTTTATGTTATATATAATTATGTTTATGAACATAATATACAAGCATTTCAGATATACAAGCAACAAACTACAAAATAAGACCATTTATAATATTAATTTAACAATTCATATTATACATATTATATTATATATTATGTTAGAATTCTTATTATAAACAAACAAACATAATTAGTAAAATTGATAAAAAAAAATTACTAGTAAATATAACAAATTATGTTTGCTCAATGCTGCTCATTATATAAAAATTAATAATAAATGAAAAGAAAGAAAATAAATAAAAACAAGGATTTTATAAAAAATGAATTTAAAATTAGCTTAAATAAACAAACAAGAAAGAAACAAAATTAGTAAAATTGGTAAAAAAAAAATAAATAAATAAAATTCAATAAACCAGCAATAATTAAATAAACAAGACTAATAAATAAAATAATAAATAAATAAATAAATAAACAAAAAAGTAATAAATGAAGGTGAAAAAAAAAAACATTTTAAAAGTTGCACACATGAATAAATACACAAATACACTTACCTGATGTCCGGCCACACACTGCTCTCCTAAAGTGAGTTTTCTGCCAGTGCACATGCTGTTTCAGATCGCTGCATGAATTCAATACATTTCCCTTTTTTCTGCATCAATGCTTTTGTGTTTGACATTTATACTTCTAGAAACTGCTGACATTCAGACAATCAAACCACATCCACTTCATTTAATACAATTTATCTGCAGCCACAGTTTATGAACATTATTTTCCACACATTCAATTTTTATTCCTTACTGGATGTGAAGCAGAAGCTCATGTTGAGATTGTAAATAATATAAACTGCTTTTACTGAATTACTATTATTATTTGAAACCGTGCACCAAAATTAGGGTTATACAGGTTATAATAAGTAAAATATTGAAGCCAGTTTTCTCATAAACAGGTGATTTGCTTGTAGAAAAGTTTAATATTTATGTATAATACAGTGTTTTTATCGCCATCTGCTGCCAGAGAAGCAACCTTAACAAAAGTGGATGGATATATATATATATATATATATATATATATATATATATATATATATATATATATATATATATATATATATATATATATATATAAAAATAAAAACAATGGTGTGCTTGGTTTTAACGTAACTTTTTATTCTTTTATGAGTTATTTACAAGCCCCCTCACATATACTAATGTGCCACAAACAGGACGTTAATATCCCCAACCACTCTCATTTTATTAAGGTGTATCCATATAAATGGCCCACCCTGTACATACTACTGTACCAGTGGTGTAGTCGGGGCTATACGCACGTATACTAAGTATGCCTACTTTTTTCCACTAGCTGTTTGGGTATTATGACTTCTGAGGATCAATAATTGCGTATACCCTCAGTATACTCACTTGTTTTGCTGATTAGACTAACTGTATACTAAATTTTTTTAACTCTCATCCTAATTAGTTGCAATTGATGCATTGTTGTTTATATTTTGCGGCATTCCCTGCCCTTGGACGACCACAGCAGCTGTGAGAAAATTTTGTGGGTTTTTCGAAGTCAACTGAATGATGTCTTCCTGTAACGTTCAGGTAAAATTATAAAACAGCATGGGCGGGTTGGCTGCGTAATAGTACACCACCTTATTTTTTTAGGACTACACCACTGTACTGTACTATTCAGTTATTTAAATGAAAGTTTGAAGTACTATATTCATTTAAATTTTCAGTCTCAGTCATTTTGTTGTTTACATAATATTTTAATATCTACAAAATGTATGTATTATGTATATATATTTTTCCAAATGTATCTTATTATCATGGATCTCATAACATCTCTATAAATGTTTATTAATTCATCTTAAATGACTTTTATTCATTCATGCGTTACATTTTATTTTACTTAAATTATTTGGGTGAAAATCAGAAATATTCCTGTTGTAACTACCTAAAATGTGAACAGTTCTATTTTACATCATATTAAATTAAAACTCATATATTCAGTAGGCTATAAAATATACAATTGAGGTAAAGTTGGTTTTATATTCAAACATTCGTTCAGTGACAACTTGTGACACGCTCCTTATATTGTTTCACATGGTACTTTAGAATATCTGAACTGAAATCACATGTAAATAAGACCTCAAAACAACATGAGCACTATTTGAGTGACTATGAACAATGTTGCACTTTGATAGCTGTTGGTTGCTAATATGATTTCAATATTATTATTATTTTATAGCCTATTTTAACACATTTGAATCTGTTTTAATCAATTTATTTAGTTGTTTCTGTTGTTTATGTAAAGCACTTTGAACACTTTGTGTACCACTGTATAATGCGATAAAAATAAACTTGTCTTGCCTATCGGGACTTTGCAAAGAGTACTTTTCTGAAATTATATTAATCAATGAGAAAGTCTGAATGTGTGACTATAAAACCAACTTGACCTCACTACATATACACATAATAGGCTACATTAATTATATCGAACTAAACGTCCATACATCTAAAGCAGTAATATCTGGAATTATGTATTTATATGATCAAAAGGACAATATTTATAAAATATGTCACACAAACATAAATATAGCTGCATAGTTGCAAACATAATGGCGAAAATTAGCATGTATGCTATTCAAATGAAATAAATAATAATAATAAAAACAAAACACTGGCATTTAACGTTAATAACTAAAAACCAGTCGATGTTTACCGATTTCTAATAAGTCCTCACAGACGATACACACAATGTTTGAAGGAGAAACCAAACCACAGACTGTAAATACACAAATATAAACTCATTACTGTCGCTAAAGTCTCACCGGGAACGGATCCACGTCTGACCTTTTTCTTCTTCTCCACATTTATTCCAGCTGATCTTCTCCTGAATGCGGTTTTCCTGAACTCCTCCACATCATACGCGCTTTTCCGCACTTTCTCAAACATCTCTGAGCTGCTAAATAAACATCCACCAGATGAAAATCACACTAAAATGTCTTTAAAGCTGCTGAAATGCCAGTGTTGTTGTGTTTGGAGCACTTCACGCCAAACAGAGGCCAACAACCAACCGCTACACAGCAGGCTTGCCAGGTGTTCGCAACACAACGAGTCAATCAAGCTAGCCCAATAATTAAGATTAGTACACCTTTCCCAAAGTCAAACACTTTCCATGTGCATTTTCAAACATTTTCCAGCACTTTACAAGTGTAAAAATTACATATTTACATAGCTTTTTAATGTGTAGTTCTGAGATGAGCCTAACCTTGCTAGCCAATTATTTGTTATAGCCTAGTAAACTGTAAAAACAATAGCAACAAACAGAAAAATGCCACTCCTAATGGACAAAATATTTTAGTATTATTTATATTATATTATATATATTTTAGTTAGTAATTATAAACATTCTGTTTTCCTGAATAAAATCCTTTTAGCAATTTGACCACCTTTAAAGTCTGCATGAAATAGAAATTGCAATGTTTATTTTGCACTATGGAGCAAATAATATGCCAAAACAATCAGAATTTGAATTGTGTTAATTTGAATTATTAACAATTTTAATTTAATAAAACTGTAAACTTTATGCCATGGGCTGCACGGTGGTGCAGTGGGTAGCACGAGTGCCTCACAGCAAGAAGGTCGCTGGTTCGAGCCTCGGTTTGAGTCAGTTGGCGTTTCTGTGTAGAGTTTGCATGTTCTCCCCGTGTTAGCGTGGGTTTCCTCCAGGTGCTCCGGGTTCCCACACAGTCCAAAGACATGCGCTATAGTTGAATTGGGTAGGCTAAATTATCCGTAGTCTATGTGTGTGAATGAGTGTGTATGGATGTTTCCCAGTGATGGGTTGCAGCTGGAAGGGCATCCGCTGCGTAAAACATATGCTGGATAAGTTGGTGGTTCATTCCACTGTGGCAACCCCGGGTTAATAAAGGGACTAAGTCGAAAAGAAAATGAATGAATGAATGAATATATGCCATTAAAAATGTTTTGAATTTGAATGAATTGAATTTCTCATCTTGAATTTCTTAACTTGAATTTCATTCATTCATTCTCTTTTCAGCTTAGTCCCTTTATTAACCCGGGGTTGCCTCCAATTTATCCAGCACACGTTTTACACAGCGATGCCCTTCCATCTTTGGGAAACATCCATACACACTCATACACTATGGACAATTTAGCCTACCCAATTCACCTGTACCGCATGTCTTTGGAGAAAACCCAAGCCAACGCAGGGAGAACATGCAAACTCCACACAGAAACGCCTACTGACCCAGCAGAGGCTCGAACCAGTGACCTTCTTGCTGTGAGGCGACAGCACTACCTACTGCGGCACTGCGTCGCCCAACATAAATTTCTTAACTTCAATTTTTCAACTTGAATTTCTCAACTTGAATATTAAACATTTTAAATTTAAGACTTTAGGTCAGATTTATATAGACGTATTTTCAAACATCAGAGTTTTTTGGTTCTGAATTCATAGATTGCAGATATTGGGTTTGTAAAAATACAGTTCTTAAGATGAAGAAATTTGGAGCATCAAATTCAATATCATAAAATTCAAAACCAGAAATTCAGATCGTGCCGAAAGTAGGTCAGGGCTTATCAACAGGGCAGAGTAGATGATCAGATAATAAGAAATTGAAATTCAAAATATATATATATATATATAATACATATATATATATATATATATATATATATATATATATATATATATATATATATATATATATATATATATATATATATATATATTATTCACTTTTATTAAATTAAAATTGTTAATAATTCAGCACAATTCAAATTCAGATTGTTTTGGCATATCATTAGCTCCATACACTTCTTCATTTGGATTAACTCCTTCTCTGATGACGTCAGATTGACCGTAGTTTGCTATTTAATATGACTCATGATATGCAGCACCTCTCAGAGACTTTTGATTTTATTAAATCAATTTATTTGTATATTCATTAAACAGCAAAAATGTTACACCAGGAATTAATAGAGATTTGCAGTAAAGCTGTACTGCGGTTTGCCTGGAAGACTCTAATCAGCTACTTTAGTTAGATTATAAATGTGTCTTTTTGTTTGTATTTTATTTCATCCTATCACAATTTCCTCATACATGTGATTAAGACATACACATAACTGTCAAAAATGACATTGTAATTGAAAACAACACACATGGTTAATACTTCACAAGTCTTCTTATAGCCCAGGGGTGTCCAAACTCGGTCCTGGAGGGCCGGTGTCCTGGAGAGTTTAGCTCCAACTCTAATCAAACACACATGAACCAGTTAATCAAGCTCTTACTAGATATGCTAGAAACTTTCTGGCAGGTGTGTTGAAGCAGGTGGGAGCTAAACTCAGCAGGACACCTGCACACCAGGACCAAGTTTGGACACCCAACAGCCTATCTGATCCAGTCGGAAGTTCATCTGTTAAAATGAGCATTACGGGATTGTTCAAACCAATAAAGATCCTGAAATGTGAGAGAAAAGAGTTAAGACATGAGAGTGATCCGTCTACGGTTTAGTACTAGCAGATCAAAAACGAACAATAGTCTGATTATGAGTATTTTAAGTCGTTTTCTCCTCTTACAAGTATCTAATTTTTGTAATCTGATTACATAATCCAGATTACATGTAATCCATTACTACCCAGCTCTGAATACTGGTTAAGTCAATCTGACAGAATGATTTAGTGTGTCTTTGTGTGTATTTGTGCTCGCAGTTGCAAGAAATAATAATGAATAAGACCATGGTTATACAATTCAACAGCAGTGCAAATCTAAATAGACGATTAAATAGTGATTTCTCAAGAACAAAATCATGCATGCAACATTCCCATCAGATGAGCCTATAGTCGATTTGAAACGAGTGAGCAGACACTTTGGACAAAAGCATCTGCTAAATGATTAAATGTACTGAGAGGTAGTTCATGGCAATGAATGAATACGTGTTCAAGAGTAAGGCTTTAAGAAATCAGATCATCTTCCAGCCTGCAGTAACATTCACTCGGTTTCCTCTGGGTTTCAAAGGCTTTGGTAAAATTAGCCTGAATGTTGCTGATTTAAAACAAGTTAAACCTTATACCATCTCCGATATCTATGCTGATTACTGCACTGTAAAACCCCAAAAGTTAAAGTACTCAAACCATTTGAGGAAACCATTAAAACAAACCATTTAAGCTCAAAAACTAATCTTAAGTACTGTGAACTTAATCCATTTGAGTAAACGAAGCAAATTGAGCACAGTAAAACCCAATAAATGAGGAGAACTCAAACCAACTGAGTACTGTAAAACCCAATAAGTTAAGGCAAGTCAAACCGCTTAAGGAAACCGATTGCTATACAAACCATTTGAGTTAAAACTAATATATATGAGTACTGTGAACTTACTCCATTTAAGTTGAGGTATTTATTAACTCATTACCTTCAACGCAGACTCTTTTCAAATGAGTAGAATTAACTTTCAGTCAATTTTGAGTTAACTACACTCATTTCATTTGATAAACTTGACTGTGGGGTTTTACAGTGTATTAGAGAAAATAATTTCAACAAGTTTCTCAATAAGGTCGTAATAACAAGCAAAATAAAGCATTTATAGTAATGCAACTGAAGGTTATATGGCAAGACATCATAGAACTGACACTTAATAATCATAAGCGTACAGTTAAATACAATCAAATTAAATCTGAATGTTAAATAAAACACTTTTAAATATACAAAATATTAAATTTACCAAAGCAATAATGAAAGCTTTAACAGCACAGAGACAATTTACAAATTTCACAATTACAGACACAGAAGCTAAAATTAAAAGACAATTTGACAATTTAACACTTTGACTTATATATACTTATATATTTATAAATTATAGCTATATAAACATATAAAAACTCCTAATAAATTATACAAAAGTTCATTAAAAATATTCAAATTAAAATAAAAGACTAATAGTTTTAAAATAATTATAATTACAGTTAAAATATTAATATAAATAAAACAGTCATAAATAAATTATTTAAATGTATTAATTAATCCTTTCTGTTTCTTAAAAATGGGTCATTTTCATATTATTCATTAATTTTCCTTCGGCTTAGTCCCCTTATTAATCAGGGGTTGCCACAGCGGAATGAATCACCAACTTATCCAGCATATGTTTTACGCAGCGGATGTCCCTCCAGCTGCAACCCTGTACTGGGAAACACCCATACACTCTCATACTCACACTCATACGCTACAGCCAATTAAGTTTATTCAATTATAGCGCATGTGTTTGAAGTCCCCAACCGGGACTCGAACCAGTGACATTCTTGCTGTGAGGGGACAGTGCTAACCACTGAGCAACCATGTCGCCCATTTTTATATTATATTTATATATTGTTTATTTTTATATTTAAATGCTATATAATGTTGATTGTCTTGCCTTATAAACATTTTAAAGTGTATAGTTTTAATTGAAATTATTTTCTATACTACAATAAAGTGTCAACCTGATGTCGTATATCAATAAACCTTAACTTGTTTTAAATCCCGAACATTCATATTTGGTCAGTCATAGTTTTATTTAACACCGTGACTAACTACCTACCTAACTAACTACTAGAACATATTTCAGTGACTAATAATATAATGAGTGCGTTACTATTATTATATATGTATAATATATTTAAAAACGTCTGCATTCGCTTTATATTCAGGAGTCCACATTCTCTAAAAGCCCATCAGTGATTGTACATAGAGCAAAAAGGTGTAAAAACCACAAGTGAATCTGGACAAGGATACAAATAAACACCTGTGATCACATGACCAATGATGTAATGATGATGTCATGTGATCAGGCAGGTATTCCGGGCCTCTTGTTTACTTTGGCTTGTGTCTTTGCTTCAGTGTATAATATCTGTACTTCAGAAAGGATTGCACTTTGTTTGGTGTGGTAATGTCTCAGATGTTCATTATGGGATGGAGGAATCATTGTTGAGAATCCAGAGACGTGGGCATTTAAGAGGAAAAAGTGGAAAGTCTCCTGCTGTTGTTGATGAATCCTGGAGAACCGCCATTAGAGTCCATCTGCTGCCGGACACACAGACCACACGCTCATATAACCTACTGAAAAACATCATTTTCACAGTACAAATGAGATTAAAATGCATATTAGGAGGAAGAAGAAAGCCGAAATGTAGCCTGGGATATGTTAGCAACATGCTAAATCATATTAACAGTGTGCTAAAACATGGTAGGACATGCTAGGCACATTGAAAAAAAACATTTATAAAACCAACTGCTAGTTGGTTAGCGATAAAAATGCACTTTAACCAGCAATCAGCAATGCTAAAAATGTTAGCATTGTTCTAAAATGAGCCATTAACATGTTAAAACATCTTAGCACTTTGCTAAAACATACTAGTAAACTTTAATGTGCTAAATACTGTGTGTTAACCCTAACATTTTAAAAGCATGCTACTATGAAACATACAAATGAGATTAAAATACATATTAGGAGAAAGAGGAAAGCTGAAATGTAGCCTGGGATACGTTAGCATCATGCTAAATCATACTAACAGTGTGCTAAAACATGGTAGGACATGCTAGCGACATTGAAAAAACACGTCCAAAACGAAATGCTAGTGCCAAGGAATCAAAATGTGATAGTTTTAAAACATGCAGCGTTACCAGCATTCATCGATGATAAACATGTTAGCGATATTCTAAAATGTCCAACTAACATGTTTAAAACATCTTAGCACATGCTAGTGACCTATAAGATGCTAAATATGTTAACCATAACATTTTTAAATGTGCTACAATGAAACATGCTATTAACTTGTAAGCAACAAGATATTAGCACTCGGCTAAAATATGATACTTGCTTGTTAGCACATGTGAAAAACAATGTTAGTAATGTGCTGAAACATGCTACCTATGAGATGATCATGTGTTAAATCATAGAAGCAATGTACTAAAAATGCTAATAAAGTGGTAAGACATCCTAGCCAAAATCAAAAGTCATCAACATGCTAAAACATGTTAGCAACAAGCTAACAAT
The DNA here is from genome assembly GCF_903798145.1 of Danio aesculapii. NCBI lineage: Eukaryota > Metazoa > Chordata > Actinopteri > Cypriniformes > Danionidae > Danio > Danio aesculapii. Next base: position 56,390,801 of record NC_079438.1, read on the forward strand.
GTGCTAAAACATACTAGCAACATACTATTAATGTGCTAAATTATAGAAATGTTCTAAAATGTGCCATTACTGTTAAAACATCTTAGCACTTTAATAAATCATGCTAGTGATCTCTAACATGCTAAATACTGTATGTTAACCCTAACATTTAAAAAAACATGCTACTATGAAACATGCTATTAAGCAACAACATATTAGCACTCTGCTAAAATATGATACTTGCTTGTTAGCAATGTGAAAAACAACGTTAGTAATGTGCTGAAACATGCTACCTATGAGATGATGTGTTGAATCATAGAAGCAATGTACTAAAAATGCTAATAAAGTGGTAAGACATCCTAGCCAAAATCAAAAGTATGTCATCAACATGCTAAAACATGTTAGCAACAAGCTAACAATGTGCTAAAACATACTAGCAACATACTATTAATGTGCTTAATTATAACAATGTTCTAAAATGTGCAATTACTGGTAAAACATCTTAACACTTCATGCTAGTGATCTGTAACATGCTAAATATGTTAACCAAAACACTTTTAAACATGCTACTACGAAACATGCTATTAACTTGTAAGCAACAACATTCAAAATAAAAAAACACAAAATTTACAAGTATGCCATCAACATGCTAAAACATGTTAGCAACATGCTAACAATGTTCAAAATCATGCTACCATTGCGCTAAAACACGCTTGCAAAATAATGTTAATGTAATAAATGATGTTCTAAAACATGCTAACATTCTAGAAACAATGTGAATCAATGCACGAACATCCTAACAATGTCGTAAATGCTGTCGCTAACATGATAGCGATGCGCTTAAACATATCAGTGCCATTAAAACGTGATTCTAAAAATGTCGTAAAACATGCTGCTAACATGATAGCAATGCGCTAAAACATTTCAATGCTAATAAAACATGATTCTAATGTACAAATGATATATTTAGGCTTTCTGAACTTTATTATTCTAGTTTGAAATATATATATATATATATACAGTATATATATATATATATATATATATATATATATATATATATATATACACACATATATATATATACATATATATATATATATATATATATACAGTATGTCACAAAAGTGAGTACACCCCTCACATTTCTGCAAATATTTATCTATAACTTTTCATAGGACAACACAGCAGAAATTAGTCTTTGACACAATGAAAATTCGTCAGTGTAAAGTTCATTTAGCAGTGTAAATTTATTGTCCCCTCTAAAAAACTAAAAATACAGCCAATAATAGCTGAACCCCTGGCAACAAAAGTGAGTACACCCTTACGAGAAAATGTACAAATTGAGCACAATTAGTCATTTTTTCTTCCCCTGTGTCATGTGACTAGTGTTACACTGTCTCAAGTGTCACCAGATAGCAGGTGAGTTAAATTTGGTATAAAAGCTCTTCCACTCTCCCAACCTGGCCACTGAAAGTTTAACATGGCGCCTCATGGCAAACAACTCTCAGAAGACCTGAAAAAACACCAAGGACAATTAAAGCCATGCTGGAAAATGATGGTGGCCACACAAAATATTAATATATTTTTAAAAAATTCTTAGGGGTGTACTCACTTTTGTTACCAGGGGTTCAGCTATTATCGGCTGTATTTTAATTTTTTTTTGAGGGGACAATAAATTTACACTGGTAAACAAACTTTACACTGACAAATTTTTACTGTGTCAAAGAGTCATTTCTGCAGTTTTGTCCTAGGAAAAGATATAGTCAAATATTTGCAGAAATGTGAGGGGTATACTCACTTTTGTGACATACTGTGTATATATATCCTGCCTGATTATATGTTTCATATCAATTACTTAATAACTCAATTACATTACATTTGTATATCAATTACTCGAGTGCACTTGATTACCTGTAGGTGAAAAGGCGTGATGTGTTTAGTTCTTTGTAGCGCTGTGGCACTGAGGCAGGAGGAGGCTGCTGACTATCTAGAAGAGACTGACAGATTAGTCCTCCCACAGCTAGGGGGCAGAATAGAGGAGCATAGAAAATAAACATCGGCTGTTTCACAATTTGCATAATGTTTTTTTCAATTCATCCTTATTTGTATAGCGCTTTCTACAATGTGCGTGGAATGTGTGAAAGCATACTTTTGAGTATGGGAGTACTGAGACATGTACTTGTGTACGGTCACCACAAATTCTTTGATGTCAACTATTTAAATATTATAATTGTAGACTCGTAATAGGCGAATTGGGACACAGCCTTTACTTACCGCAGTAGAAGATGAGAGAATGAAGCTTCAAAACAACTGAATCAATTTCTTTCCAAAATGATTCACTTTTTCGAAGCATTCGAAACACCACATGCTCCGGACACCTGCTGGTCAAACCATGTAAATGCAACAAAATCCCAGGCAAAACAGAGACGGAAATTGGCTTTTTCGAACACAATCAAAATGTTAAATTTAACACACTAAGCTTATCATCTAATATCATTAAAGATCACGGGCTTTATCATACACCCGGCGCAATAAGGCGCAAGACGTGTTTCTATGAAGTGTTGCTATTTTCAGACAATAATATTCCCGTTTTCCACTAGTTGTTCAAATAGCAATTCCATTTGCGCCCCTTTGTGGACTCATGGGTGTTTCAGTCTAGATAAAAGATGTGTTGAGGCACATTGTTGGTGCGTTGCTATTTTGAGGAACTAAAATAGACTGAGCAGTAGACCAGCTGAAAGCAGGTCTAAAGTCCAGCGCAGAGCACGTTAGTTGTGCGCCTCGCTTACTCGTTGCTTAAAACCCACAGGATGTACAGCAATACAAAAATATCTTTACAAATGAAAAAGAATTTAAAAATTTAAAAAATATATATATTATTTTCTACATAAATATAAAAACCACTGCCTTCATGCCTTCTTCATCTCGGGGGGCTTTTTCAGTTTATTCATGACAATTTGCTTTTGTATAATGTTAATATTATTATTAGTATTTATATTTGTTTCATTAAAAACAAGCTTAGATTTGTCCACATGTCAGGTTTAGGACCATATGGGGCATAGCATGTGTGTCTGGATTTGACCACACTTCGTTATTATTGTTCATTTAATCATTTGCTGGAAATTAGACCTGAATTTAGAAATAGTTTTGAAACAAATCTTTGCGCTTAACAAACAAAATTAATTATGTGGGCTAATGGATGTCTGTGCGTACAACACATTTCCTTATCCACGAAAGAGAAAGTAGAGAATGAGGAGGCTCATCTCTGTTTAACTGTTTTCTCACTAGTGAAGCGTTCAGTTTTTCCACTTACAAAGTCCTCCATGTAAATAGCAAATGCGCTATGGCACGACGCAACTGACTCTTAAAGGCAATGGGAGATGAGACTCTGATTGGTTTATTCTCAAAACACACTTATAACTCACTGAGAGAATAAGCTCAACCCCGTTAGACCATGCGCTGCGGTGCAAAGCGTATTTTTCCGTCCTTAAAATAGCAAAAGTGGATTCTGACACGCCCTTAATGCTTTTGCGCCCTGCGCTGCACTGTGGCATATGTTTTACATAGTAGACACCCTTGCAGCTGCAACCCAGCACTGGGAAACAAGTAACTAATATTATTCATTTAAATTTTCCAAATGTCTCATTAAAACATCTACAAAATTATAAAACTGATCTGAGTAAGTAAATATTAAAATACCTGTTCATTGATTTACCACCGGGAGGCGATCTGAGTGACCCGAGAGGAGAACCACTGAATTTTTTAAATATTTATCTGTATCGTTACTGTTATAATTGTAATGTGCTACTATGCCACTCTTTAATATTGTAAACATTGTGTTAGAACTGTATCTTTATTGTTATCTTAATAGTTATCATGGTGTTAACAGGCCTTAACTCTTGAATGTAACCTGGTAATTTCATCAAACTTGTATAAGGTTTGGCCACATGGTGGTGCTATAACAAGAAAAAAAAACATGTAAATTGCTGTAACTTTGCAACCATAAGCCAGATTGACCTGAAATTTGGCATACAGGAAACCCATTTTCTTATAAAAGGAGGATGCAGACTCAGTCAGCGCATTTATACCAGTTATTATTTACAGTATCTATGAATATTATACAATTACGGTCCGGTTAACAACAGACATATACAGTGTTTTCCTGTAGGCCGTGTACTGTATACACATGCATAAGACAGCAGACAGAGACATTCGGTGACATGAATAACAGTCTGCCTTCAAAAAAGTGTGTGTTGCGTTTGCACAAAGTGGCCGTCAGTTTACAGTAACACACAGTAGAAAACACATTCGTCTACGACTTCAGCTATAGTGCAGACATATCAGGTGATAATGGGAGCGAAATCAAAGAGGAGGAAGTGATGCGGGGAAGCAGGAAGCATTTGACAGGTTTCCTAAAAACCGGACGTCAGTCTGAATGAGATTGTGGGCTTTCAGATTTTGGGGGGGGGGGTTGTGATGTCATGATCATGTGATTTATGATCATGTGCATGTGTGTTTCAGGCCTCAGGTGCAACAGAGAGAGGAGAATCACATGGTTTCTGTCCTGAACTGACGAACACATCCCCTAAAAACCACATCATCTGATCCCTCAGTGTGAACCGAACGCAAATCCATTTCCTCCATTTATTTTCGTCGCAGATTTAATCCAGCATGAAATACCACATAAGATAATAGTGGAGCTAAACTAAAATTTTATTTCGATTTCATGCAATACTGAGGCCTGTGTGAGGATAAACCCTTGTGTACTGTTCAAATTTAACAGTAGCTACGAACATAACGAAAGGGTTGTCAATTTGCCCAGAGTGTATTGTTGAGTTTTTGAACATTTTTTCAAAGCATTTTCCTAAAATATGTGCCAAAATAAGATTTGTCACCAAAAATCTTTCCATTTGCTGAAACACAGAGAATGTTGTGGCCAAATTAAGACTCAAAATCACCCGAGCCATCCTGATATCACCGAGTAGGAGACGTTACTAGATTAACATCTGTGCTGATCCTGGAACAACATTCCAATTAGCCAATCAGAATTACCGGATATGTTTACTTTATGTTAACTTCAGGCTTACGGTTAGGTTTATGCACTTCTACATGAGTGTTATCCAACTATTATTCCCCTCTGATTTTGGGAATAATTTACAGTTATGGTTGGGTTTAGGGGTAGGGAATAGGTATGGGTTACAACAAAAATGATGTTCCAGGATCAACACAGACGTTAATCCAGGATCGCATCGTACTTGGGAAAATCATGATGTGCAAATCAACCCAGAGTGGATGAAAATATCCTCAGCAGCACACAAGGGTTTAATGAATTAAACACTGAATTGGGATCAAAACAGAGTCATTCTACAATTGTGGTGATTTTTTTACGATTAGAACATTTGTAAAATTTTATATTGAAGTTTTTTTCATTCATTCATTTTCTTTCCAGCTTAGTCTCTTTGTTAATCCGGGGTCGCCACAGTGGAATGAACCGCCAACTTATCCAGCACATATTTTACACAGTGGATGCTCTTCCAGTTGCAACCCATCTCTGGGATACATCCATACACATTTATCCTCTACGGACAATTTAGCCTACCCAATTCACCTATAACGCATGTCTTTGGACTTTGGGGGAAACCGGAGCACCCGGAGGAAACCCACGCGAACGCAGAGAGAACATGCAAACTCCACACAGAAACGCCAACTGACCCAGCCAGCGACCTTCTTGCTGTGAGGCGACAGCACTACCTACAGCGCCACTGCGTTGCCTCTAACTTTTTTTAATCAAACAAATTATTTTGTAAATTAAATCTACTGAGAAAATTCGTTTATTTCAAATAATAAAGTAAATTAAAATTAAAGTAATAAATGTACAGTATGGCACATATACATTTACACACACATATATATATATATATATATATATATATATATATATATATATATATATATATATATATATATATATATATATATATATAAACGATTTTAGACACATTTCTAAACATAATAGTTTTAATAACTGATTTATTTTATCTTTGTCATGATGACAGCACATAATATTTGACTAGATATTTTTCAAGATACTAGTATTCAGCTTAAAGTGACATTTAAAGGCTTAACTAGGTCAATTAGGTTAATTAGGCAAGTCAGTGTATAATGAGACAATCGAAAAATATCATTGCTTAAGGGGGCTAATAATTTTGACCTTAAAATGGTTTTAAAAAAAATAATAAAACTGCTTTTATTCTAGCCAAAATAAAACAAATAAGACTTTTTCCAGAAGAAAAAATATTATCAGACATACTGTTGTTATGTTTGATGTTAGTTTCTTTCTTTTTATGTATTTATTTTTCTCACCCTCCTTTCCGCTTTCTCAACCCTTAGGTTTCTTATTGGTTCATCATCTGTCCATCATTATTGTGACTGTATCGGTTCCACCAATACCCAGACGAGCTGCAAACATTTAAAGCCCTGACAGACCAGTGTGTGGCATGCGCTCTGCCTCAGCATACCTTTTGTGCTCCACGCAATTCATTTTTGACATGCTTAGGCTGCTCAGTAATTTATTATCTCAGTTTACTGTGGTAATTTGAGTTTTGCTTGTTGAACTTCATTGGCTTTAAGTAAAATAATGTGATGGTTGTTGTGTGATTCTAAACTGAGCCTTTGACCGTCTTGTTAGGTTTGTTTTAGTTTAGATGGATGTTTTGTTAGATTAGTCTGAGTGTTTTGCCACCTGTGTGAGTTTTGTAGTTTAGTTTAGTTCGGGGGTTGTGTACACTGAAGATCTCGGTTTTTATTTGTATTATTTGTTTTTGTCGGCCTAGTTCAGACTTTAGATTTAAGGATTAATCTAAGAGAAGAGAAGAATCTAATTTTGTTTTGTTAATTTCTTTGCCTTGGCTTACAATCTGTTTTAGTGTAATCCAGCCAACTTCAGGCATATACAACCTTACTTGACTAATGAAGCAGCAAAACTTTTTATGCACTCCATGATTTTTTTCTCACATTACATATTGTCTTAGTTGGTCACACGCAAGTAAAACGGTTTTAAAATCAGTTGAATCACTTTATAAACAGGCACTTAAAGTATTTGATCAGAAGTCTATTAGGTATCATCATTGTAATATAACACAAAAACATTATTTATTGAGCTTTGATAATATGAAATATTTGGCTGATGCTTGGATGATTTTTAAGATTTTAAATGGATATGCTCCACCCCCATTATGTGAGTTTGTAACACACAAGAACAATAATGGTCAAGCAACACAATTACCAGGGGAGACTGTGCTGTGCATTTCAGGCGTACAACTTTTGCACAATCAGTCCTCTCAGTTAGAGCCATTGATTTAAGGGGTGTTACAAATGATTCAACTTTTAAATATAAGTTAAAGAAATGGCTTAAAGCAAATCAAGTTTGTTATCATGTCTAATTCTTTTGTCTAACATTTTAAGAAATTCTTATTACATGTTTTATTGCTTTGTCATATGTAACTTTACTGTTTTTGTATGTGTGATGATGTGTTTTTTGATTTTAGGTTGCCTTTTATGGCTCGTTTCCACTGACTGGTACAGTACGGTACGGTTCGGTTTGGTACGGGTCACCTTTATCAGGCTTGCGTTTCCACTAACAAGGGTACCCTTTTGGTGGGTGTGGTGTATGACAGAAAGTTTCAGTCGACGTCATTCTCGCTCAAGGAGATGTCTACAATAAAGCTGTACGAGTCACTTACATATCATATGAAAAGCACTTCTCACAAAAAAGATGCTTCATACACATAAATACTTGTGAAGAAATGTTTATTACTAACTTTTTTATGAACATGAGTTGATTATAACTGCAGATCAATGATATAACCAAAATAGCCTACTGTAATGTCTGTAATTATATTAAATAACGAAATAAATGAACATATAAACACATACAGCCCTTTACAGTCTCCGATATGTTACCAACTACAGAAGAACTACACACAGCAGACATTTCGTCAGTATTTAGGTTCAAAACAACACAAAATATAGCCTAAAGTCAGTGTAAACCTCTTATCTGTGTCTGTAATCTTCAGCAGCACATGTAGCCTCTGTTAGAGAGTAATTCCGTCATTCCCAGTTCATATTAGTCCAAAATGTGAAGATAATAGTTATACATGGCATTTTGTTCATGTTTGCTGAGAAATAATGTGCTCCTTTTTTTCCGGCTTCTCCTTTGTTTCTTCACGCTTCACTCTCGCGTTTGTCAGTGTCTGACAGTATCGGGTTTTAAAAGCACGTCAATAATCAAGCGCAGGTTATTATCATCAGCTCAAGAAGTTTGTTATTTCAGATATAATGTTAGACGCGCGCGAGCGCAAGGAAGAAAGCGAAACCGCTCGCGCCTCAGACTGGCTCGTAAAAACTACGAGGCACGGGGTAAATCTGCTCTTCTTCTTGGCTTTGTGGCTGTTTATCAAGACGACGACAAGGTTTGTTTGAGCCCAGATCGACCATGGCTCGTTATTATATGTATGTATAATTCCGCTGTAATCTCTCGCTGTGTGTGTATTTTAAACATGGCGGTTTTTTGTTTTCATTCTGGCTTGTTGCGTAAGTGAATGACGTATCTCTGTAAACAATAGCGTTCAGCTCCGCGCGTGGCTCCGCCTTTTGGTACCCTTACTCGTGTTTGGTACCCTTTTGAAAGGGAGCCGAAAAAGTGGTACGGTACGGTTCGGTTCGGTACGCTTTTTGACAGCGGAAACGGCCATAAAAGCGTACCAAACCGAACCGTACCGTACCGTACCACTCAGTGGAAACGGGCCATTAAAATCTGGCAGGGGGCAACAGATGAAAATTAGCCCTTGTGGCTAACTCTGGCTTACAGTTTCACTGTTTATTAATGAGCATTGTCCCTGTTATATAAAATAAATTACAAAATAGTTTAAAGAGAATAATTGTAAATGTTTATTTCTTTTTTCCATTTATTACTGTCACACATTGTTTAAACCCCCGAATAAAAAAGCTTAAATAGAGAGTTGATTCTTGCCTCATCTTTGATCTGTCGCACACATTACACCTGTCTCACCTCAATGTTACAGCATCCCACTTAAACATCTTAAACTCGTATCAACTGTGAGAAATCCCTTGCTCTGTTAAACATCATTTGGGAAATATTTGAAAAGTTCACAGGAGGGCGAATAATTTAGACTTCGACTGTATATGTATTACATCCCTTTTAAAACTTTAATTGTTTATAAGTGCAGCAATTGCAGAATGACTCATTTATTAAAAACATATGTATTTGGTAAAAACCAGCAGTTAAAAACAGCATGCAGGGAAATCATGGCAGGGGTCGGGTTGAGGGTTTAATACCTGTCAAATGCTTCAAGCACTGTGTGATGTTTTGTACGTCTGATGTGAGGACCATCAGTGTTTACGGTGCAACACAGAATATTTAATAATGCACGTTGATATTTGGACAGATGTTTGGGCCCATGCACGTCCCTCTCTGAGTGCATTTCAACACTTTCTGCTCTATTTGGCAGCATGTTATTTGGCTATGAGTTCTGTAGTATCATGGTGTTTTGCCAAAATGTGAATGTGTAGGGGGGAAAACAACAAAGGGTGTTTAAAAACGTCAATGCAAATAATTAAATGACAACAAATGGATGAATGTTGATAGCCATCACATCTAGTTATACTGTAAATCACTGCTGCAGATCATATGTGCTGTAAATAAACAGTGCATTGTAATGGATTAATGATATTCCCTGAGAATTTAGTCGTCTAGACATTTGCATCACTGTAGCATACATTCAATGCAGCGTCACTATCCTAACTTCATTTCTGAAACAACCTCACATAACATCTGACCTTTACTGGAAATCCAAATAATGTGTTATTATATATCGCCAAGTGTTGTGACTCAACAATTTTTGCACATTCACCTTTACTTGGGCTGAACCACTCTTATACTGTTTATCCACTGGATGGCACTGTGACAACATGTACTACGGCTGTGTTTGGAATAGCATACTGCAGTGTGCATACTGTGCACATGACGTAACTATTATAGTAAACACATACAGCCAAAATGTGTACAATCAGAGCACAGAGAGTGAAATACTGTACCTCACAATGCATTGCATCTGACTTATGAAATTGAAGGGATAGTTCACGCAAAAATGACTATTCTGTCATTATTTATTTACTCTGAACTTGTTCCATACCTGAGTTTCTTTCTTCCATTGAACACAAAAAGAAGATATTTTGAAGAATGTGGCAGCTATTGACTGCTATTGAGTTTTTCTTTCCTAATATGGATGTTAACGACCACCGGTTTCCAACATTCATTCATTTGTTTTCTTTTCAGCTTAGTCCCTTTGTTAATCAGGGGTCCCCACAGCGGAATGAACTGCCAACTTATTCGGAATATGTTTTATGCAGCGGATGTACTTCCAGCTGCAACCCAACACTGTGAAACACCCATACTCACTTACACACATACACTATGGCCAATTTCATTCATTCGTTTTCTTTTCGGCTTAGTCCCTTTATTAATCAGGGGTCGCCACAGCGGAATGAACTGCCAACTTATTCAGCATATGTTTTACGCAGCGGATGCCCATCCAGCTGCAACCCATCACTGGGAAACACCCATACTCACTTAATCACACCCATACATTATGGCCAATTTCATTCATTCATTTTTTTTTCGGCTGAGTCCCTTTATTTATCAGGGGTCGCCACAGCGGAATGAACTGCCAAATTATTCGGCATATGTTTTACGCAGCGGATGCCCTTCCAGCTGCAACCCAACACTGGGAAACACCCATACTCACTTACACACATACACTATGGCCAATATCATTCATTTGTTTTCTTTTCAGCTTAGTCCCTTTATCCATCAGGGGTCGCCACAGTGGAATGAACTGCCAACTTATCCAGCATATGTTTTAAACAGTGGATGCCCTTCCAGCTGCAACCCAACACTGGGAAACACCCATAATCACTTAAACACACACATACACTATGGCCAATTTAGCTTACTTAATGCATGTCTTTGGACTGTGGAGCACCCGGAGGAAACCCACGTCAACACAGGGAGAACATGCAAACTCCACACAGAAATGCCAACTGACCCAGCCGAGGCCTGAGGATCCGAGGATCGTGCAACCCAATGCGCCACCTTGTCGCCCAGTTTCCAACATTCTTCAAACTATCTTTTTTGGTGTATAGCTGATGTAAGAAACTCATAAATGTTACTCATTATTAGCACTAACTAGAAACAAGTCAATTGAAATGCACACACACACACACACTCAGTAGGCGGTGTGCATTATATACTACAGTATGCAGTACACTAGTGTCCTATTCCCAACATAACCACCTATCTAAGAACACACATCCTACAGTAAACCCAGATCATACTGAAATGCATTTCATACAAAATCCTGTTACAAATCAACCACTTAAAGGTGCAGCTCACACAAAAATCAAAATGGTCATCATTTACTCTCCCTCATGCGGTTTTAAACCTTTATGAGTTTGTTTCTTTCTTCTGTCCAGCACAAAAGAAGATGCTTTGAAGAATGCTGGTTGCACCCATTGACTTCCATAGCAGGAAAAAATGACTAATGAATTCAAAGCATTCTTCAGAATATCTCATTTTGCATTCAACAGAAGAAAGAAACTCAAAGGCTGCATTTACACTGCACGTTCAGGTGACTCAATTCCGATGTTTTTCTCCCATGTGGCACAGATCGGATACAACCCATGTACGTGTAAGCAGGAACAAATCACATGGATTCCGATTTACTCAAATCAGATTCAGGCCTTGTTCATATGTGGAAACTTATCTGATATGAATCGGATCTGTGCCCTCATGTCTGCAGTGTAAGCAGGTAAATTGGATTTTCACCTGTCAATGCGAGTCGCGCATCATTAAAAACCATAGCGAATGCATTGTCTCGTTTTTCTTGAGATTTTCCCGTTATTTACAGTTCTATCATCCCGTAAAGGTATTTTCCTGTATTTCTCCCGTATTTTCAGTCTTTCTCTGAAGGGTGGCAAATAAACATTAAAGAACCGAGCCTCCCTATACGCAACCCATACCGCCGAACCACCAGGGGCCGCCCCTTGCTCTTAAATGTGAGTTTGTTCTGTGCTTTCGCTTTGTTTAGGCATGTAAACACTTTAAAATGAATATAAAAACCGCAGGATTCCCTTTCCTTTTCATTACAGGTGCCGTCTTCCCTTCATATGCAATGCACAAAACAGTCATATAGCGGTGCATGACTGTCAGCTGACGCGCTCCATAGTGATAAATAGACGCAGTTTCCCAAAAGGATGCTGGACACGCGATTTGAAGCTGAGTGACTTGGATTTGTGTGCGTCTTTGAACAGACTTATAACATAATTAAAAATAATAATATCTAAAGATGTCGATCTTGGTGGGGTTTTTTTCAAACACAACTACTTTTGTCCTAAATGAGCATAAACAGTTAGGAAAGCAGTCGAAAGCTTTCATTATAACGTTAGATCTGTGTATTTTTAAAGTGACACCTCTGTTATTTAATGTAATGAATAGAAAAAGATCTAAATAAATAAGAGATTCATTCGTTGCTCTTTAATCAGAATGTGTAAGTTATACAGCGAAGAAACGGCTAATGAGATTTGATAGCTTTAATCTATTTCTTTATAATAGCTTTTAATTTTAATAAGCTGAACTGTTTGCTAATGTTTTTAACTGCTAATGTATACTATTTAATTTTTCTTTTGTAAATAACAATAATAAAGCATATTACTGACCACTTAACTGTTTATTTACAATGAAACAGCTCCAAATGAACATCTTTAGTAGTTGGGGGATTTTTTAAGAGGGGGGGGGTTGTCAGGGGAATCCCTTATTATGGTGGGCATATCCCTTATTTTCACATCCCAATGTTGACAGGTATGAGAGAATGACGTCTTTCATTTCAGAGCAGACTTCAGCAGAGTCCCAAACCTTAAATCTCATACACAAGGACTAAAAAGGCTTTTATACTGTCATATAGCACAGGTATTTAAGCATGTAAACGAGAGCGAGAGAGCGCAATGTCCGCCACGTAACCAATATAAACTAATATAAAACTAGAGCATACATCACTTGCATAAATCACGCCATGGACATTGCATTAAGATGCCTACTGGTTTAAAAAAGCCTGTATATCAAAAGAAGATGGCCAAATGAGGACATTTCTGTCATAAACTATAGTAAAACAGCTTGTCAAAAGCTGCGAACAGATTACATACAGGAATAAAGAAAAGAGCGCTCTTTAATTATCAGCTGTCAGTCAGCGCCCGCTCTTTTTTTCTGGTCATTGCGCCTTTGCCGTGTATTGTGTAAATGCAGATGATCGGATACGAGTCACTTTTAAAAGATGATGTAAGCAGGTCAGCAAAATAAATCGGATACAGTCACAAAATCGGAATTGACCCTCAAGATCTGCAGTGTAAATGCAGCCAAAGAGAACATGTTTTGAGCAAGTGAAGGCTGAGTAAACGATGACAGAGTTTTCATTTATTAAATCTCTTCAAATAATCAGACATTCACTCTGATACACACACCAAACAACCTGCGACAAAAGCCGATTCTGTCAACGTAAATGTCCTGTTGAATCTGTCCGTCAGACAGTCCTCAGATCGGGACAGAACACAGTGTCCTGAGAACTGATCAACAGTCTCTCTTTTTTTGAAGAAGGCCGGGCCACTTGTGCTCCACTAAATCCCTGAGTTACAAAAACATTCAAACACAGAAACCAGTGTGTCCTCCTCTCTCATTAGGGTGGATGCTGAGAGCTGTAGTTTCTGGGGTAAAAAGGGCTATAGCCGGATGAAGGGGGCGTGTAGCGGGACGTGGAGCGCTGGAAGTGGCTGGGAAGGGGGCGAGATTGGGATGAGCCCCACATTGAGCGGCGACTGGCCAATAAGGGTGAGCGGTAGGGCGAGGAAGGGGCGGAGCCTGAGGAATAATGTGACTCGCTTGCATATCTGCGGGCCAGGATAGAGGCATGTGTAGGTAAATGTGTGTAGGAAGAGTGCGGTTCAACCACATACGCTCGGACGCCCATTGTCCAATGGCGGTATGGCGTACTTGGGGGCGTCCAAGAGGACGAGGACACCACCGGAGACGAAGGAGCCTCCAAAGATGGTGGGCTGTTTGGAGCGGAAGGCTGGACGGGTGCAAAAGTAGGTGTTGTGGGTGAAGTGATTGCAGCGGCTGCTGTAAGGACTTCGGTAATTGTCAAAGGGGTGTCGGGAAGGGGTGGGACAGGTGCACTTACTTTGGGCGTGCTGCTCCTCATACGGGATGGTTTTCCCACTCGGGTGCGGTGTGTCTGCTCTTGGTCGAACTCCAGGTCCTCCAGTTTCTGCGTGAGGGCCAGTTTTTGCTGGATGGCCATGCGGAGGAGTGAGTTGAGGGTCTTTTTCTCATCCTCTGCTGCCGCCAGCTGTCTCTGCATCTCGTCCAGCTGAGACACGTACTCATCACACCTAATCAGAGAGAACGGAAATTAGTGTGAAATACTGCCGATGTTTTTTGACATGATTTTTTATGGTAGCATACTATGGCGAGGAAGGCGAGACCCATGTAAACAAAACAATGTTGTATATATATATATATGCACACAGACTTTTCATTTTCAGTCAGTCAGCCCAATTGATTCCGGTAAACTGTTGCACTGTCACAAAATTGCCACGATTAAGATCTGTTTTCTTTAGAAATCAATGATCTTCACTGCCTGATTGATATCCAATATAAAGTGAGTATCAGACCGGACAAGAAGCACTGCATTAAATTCCATTGTTCCCTGCCATGTCTTTAAAATATGAACATTTATTGTACACCAGTATTTTCAATCGAGTTTCCGCACTAGCTTGCTGCTACTGACAGCACTTGTGTTTATATGGCTTTTCATCTATGCTTTCATTTACGCTTGAACATGCTTACGTCTATTTAATATTTCTCACCGTGTGGCGAACATGGCTCTGAGGGAAGAGAAGGTGGCTGCGTCCTCTTTCAAAGCCTTCAGCTCATTCCTCAACTTCATCATGGTCTCGGTCACCATAGTCTTCTCATTCTCATATTTACTCTTAAGGTTGGCCAGAGCCACTTCAGCCGTCTGTGAAAAATACAAGCAACATTGTGCCTAGTAAACAACTGACAACAATTAGTTAACCCAATACTGATGTGATATAACAAAGCCAAAGTTGTTTTCTAAAAAGTCCAATTAGATGTTTTCTAACTCAAAGTCCACAGTTATACATGAGCAATACTGTAATAATAGCAGGCCTACTTAATACTCTGTTCATTTTGATGTATGGGATGCATTTACCAGGCAATTGCCCAGGTTTAAAAACCTACTTTTATACAATGAACAGCTCATTCAACTGAATGCTTGCCTTTCCAGTAACTAAGAACTCCTGTTGTATGTTTTTCTGCACATAATAATGGAGGTTGTAATTACTTTGCAGCCCATATAGCACAGCACATTCTCTTGGGTCTGGGATCTATAAATTGTAATGTCTATTAATCATCTGCGGGCTGGAAGGGACATACAACATGCTTTATATCACACAGTGGCCAACAAGGAGAAAGAAATTATGTGTCGGACAGAAAATTCCCTTTTCTATCAACGTTTCACCTTACAGGCTGTAAATTTAACACCTCAGTCTGGTGCACCAGGCAGTCTGAAACACCATGCTTACAAGTTACAGGATCTTTCGAGAAAGAACTGAAAAATAGCCCAGTAAAAATAAAATGAAAACGCAAGCTAATTACTTCCACTCGTTACACATAAGAGAATTCTTATTTTTGGTAAATTTACATGTGACAATATTTACCCTTAAGAACAAACTTAGGTTTGTCTTTATCATTTATGTCCGTGGACATTTCTTGGCAGGAAGAAGCTGTGAAGTGGACCAGACTTGTTGGTACTTTGCAGATCAAGTTACATGAAAACATAACAATTCATGTAGAAGCAATTAGGGATTGTCGAAAACACCAACATTGGTCCCTTTCCAGAACATTAGTACCAATTGGTACCGAAATGGCATCCATAAAAAACTAAGTAATACTAATAATAATAATAATAATAAGTTGGAAATGGTTGGTTGAAATGAAGCCGATGTTACTTATGGTTTTACACAAGAGTACTGCAGGTGAAAAATACCAGTTCATGTAGAAACCACATAATTTTACCAAGAAATTTAGAAGTATCATTAATGGGACGGCCAGAATAAGCTGCTAAGTGAAAGTTGATCAGTATTGATATGCATGACCTTTAAGTAACTTCACATGGACAAACACCAACTACAGTGCAAGGTCAGAATAAGTTGGGAGCAATAAGTTAAGCCGTAATGTTGGACAGATGTTATGCTGATAGCTAAAAATCATGATACGCAATTATCAATACTGATATGCATGCCTTGGTTGAAAGAAAGCAACATTACAAGGAAAACACCAACTACAGTGCAAGGTCAGAATGGTTTGGGAGTAAGTTGACCAATATTGATGTGCATGACTTTAAAGGAAGTAACTTATCAAGGAAAAACACCAGCTACAGTGCAAGGAGAATAGGTTTGGAGCAATAAGTAAAGCCATAAAGTCGACCAGACGTTATGCCGATAGTTAAAAATCATGATACGCAAAACTACTACTGCTATAGGTGAAAGACAGCAACTCATGCTGAAATGTCGTGAAAGTGAAAGATGATTAATATTGATTTGCATGCCTTGGGTAAAAGAAAATAACTTTACAAGGACAAACACCAACTACAGTCCAAGGTCAGAATAGGTTTGGAGCAAGTTGATCAATATTGATACGCATGACTTTAAAGAAGTAACTTTACAAGGAAAAACACCAGGTACAGTGCACGGTCAGAATAGGTTGGAAGCAAATGCCGATAGTTAAAAATCATGATACGCAACATTACTACAACTACTATAGGCGAAAGACAGCAACTCATGCTGAAATGTTGTGCAGTGAAAAATGATCAATATCGATTTGCATTCCTTTGGTAAAAGAAAATAACTTTACAAGGACAAACACCAACTACAGTGCAAGGTCAGAATAGGTTGGGAGTAATAAGTTAAGCAGTAGTGTCGGACAGACGTTATCCTGATAAAAATTATGATACGCAACACTACTACTACTATAGGTGAAAGAGAGAAACTCATGCTTAAATGTTGTGCAGTGAAAAATGATCAATACTGATATGCATGCCTTGGGTAAAAGAAAGTAACTTTACAAGGACAAACATCAACAACAGTGCAAGGTCAGAATAGGTTGGGAGCAAGTTGATCAATATCGAAATGCATGACTTTAAAGGAAGTAACTTTGCAAGACAAAACACCAACTACAGTGCAAAGTTAGAATAGGTTGGGAGCAAGTTGATCAATATCAATATGCATGACTTTAAAGGAAGTAACTTTGCAAGACAAAACACCAACTACAGTGCAAAGTCAGAATAGGTTGGGAGCAATAAGTTAAGCCATAAAGTCGGACAGACATTATGCCAATAGTTAAAAATCATGACACGCAACACTACTACTACTATAGGTGAAAGACAGCAAGTCATGCTGAAGTGTAGCACTTTTGCCAAGAAACACAGCAACCTTAATGAGAATCTCAGTCAATGTAAGGACTCCCATGGTTCAATACTCTCAGGCCAATCAATAGGGATGCTGGGTAATAAATAGAGCTGATTAGCCTACCTGCTTGTTGGCTTTGAGCACAAGGCGCAAGGTTGCAATCTGCTCCCTCTTTGTGCTCAGGAGGGACTTGAGTTTGAGGATCTCCTCCATGCAGGCCTCCTTGTCTTTGTCCATCAGCGGGGCGAGTTCACTGGCGGCCGCTCGCTGGCGGGACAGCTGGAGCGAGCGGTCTACGGCTTTCTGCAAGTGCTTGATCTGATCACGGATGATTGCGTTGAGGTGATGGATGTTTGTGGGCTCCCGGCGGAGCTCTGAGCCTGTGGATGATTCTGGAGCTGGGGATGAAGATGATGATGAGGAAGAGGCACTAACATTGGGAGAACCCAAAGGGGTGCGGACCGGGCTCTGCTCTGCAGTGAGAGGGTCTTTGGATGGAGAGTCTGACGGGCTCCGAGACTCGTTAATCGCTGCTAATCGGCGTGCAAGTCGAGGGGTCAACAGTACACGGTGGTCGTCCTGCTGCCCCTTGTGGCCAGAGGTGGAAATGCGCGTCAGGGTCCGGCCCTGCCGGTAATAATCCAACGTAACGCGGTTTGGTGTCTCATTGTTGCACAGGCAGACGTGGTGGTATAATTGCGCCAACTCCTCACTAAATATCGCCAACTCATCTTGAGCGTTTCCCAGAATTCCATGCGTCTCCAATGCTGTGTTATTGGCTGCCTGCAGCTCACGCTCCAGATTCACTGCTTTCTCCCGGCCTTCCCTGCAGCTTCGTTCTAGCTTTGCTACTTGTATCTCCAGCATCTGCATTTGTGCCTGTCCCTGTTCCTCCACCCGAGCTCTGGCTTCCACTGATTCGTTATATCTATCCTTTACTTCCTTTAACTCCGCCTTCAGTCCAACCACCTCCGTCACGGCCACCCTGTATTTACTCTGCAGCAGCTCCAGACTCGGTCCCTCCTGGCCCACAGGCAGGAACAGAGGCTCCTCTTCTTCTTCCTCCTCTTCCTCCTTGACTTTACTGCTACGCTGTCGGCGGAGTTTTCGGAAACGTTCCCCCAAGCGGCTGGCCTTCTCGTGCTGCTCTGTTAAAGCGCCCTGCGTATGACGGAGCACTGCTTGGGATTCCTGCAAGGTGTTGAGCAGAGATGCTTTTTCCCGTTCCACCTGGAGCACATGAACAAGTAGACGAATGAATTTAGTCAACATTTGAAGTGGATCCATAAATTTTAATGAAGGTTTAAGACAAGATTGGGTGTTGGTCAATAGTTTTAGAGCAACTTTGATGAAACATGGTGATCGGTTTCAAATGTTGACTACTGCATACTGGGTACTGGTCCATCATGCAAATAACCAGTAAGATCTATATTGTGAAGCTGGTTACCAAAACTGTGGTTCCCTAAAGTGCTAGTGGGCCAATAAAATGTTTTGGAGGAAATTAATCATTAATAATACTAGTAATAGTAATTAATAATATTTATCAAACAAGTTAATGTATAAAGTTAATGTATATTCATTGTCTGCCATTGACATACTCCGGAGCTTCACATATATTTGACTCAAATGAACCTGCACTACAGGAACAGCGATCTCTTGTGACAGGAAGGATATAAATAAGCCAGTAGCATGGTCCATTAGTGTGTATGGTGGTCTCATATTTCATCCCACGACACTGCAGCATCCCATTGTAAACAGAACAACGCCTAAACCAATGCAGTAGCCAGACTCTTTAGAGACATGAGTTTTAAAAAAAGCTACTTATTGCATCAACAAACAGCTTTGCTTTATAAAATGAGCTTACTCTAATAGAAATGTTAATGCCAATACATATTCATAATATGGGCGTGACACACGCACAAGCCCCGCCCCCTTTACACTGACCTGCTGAAGCTGTTGTCTGAGTTTCAGGATCTCTGGGCCATTGAGCTCACTAAACAGATCAGGGGTCAAAATCTCACTCTTCCTCAAACTGGACGCCCTGAAGTCTCCGTTCAGACGGTTCAACACTGAACCTGCTGCGCCCTGAAGCAGATGCCCGTTACACTTCCCGCCGTCTTCACTAGTGGGCGATGTAGCAGTTGTTGGTGTCGCGCTGCCACTAGGGGGTGCTGAGCTCAATGCGATCAAATGGGCACAGCCTGAGCTAAAATTCCCGTCGCACACGGTTAGATGGTGGGCTAATTCTTTACGCAAAATGTTTTTCTGCTCGCGCTCGTTTTTCAGAGCATCCAACGCCTCCTCTAATTGGCTCTCGGAGATGTCCTTCAGACGCAGCGCATCTTCTAATTGGCTGTTCAGCAGAGCCGTTTCCTCCATCAGAACTTTAATTTCATGCTTCAGGCCTTCAAACTCCACCTGAAATAAATAAAACAACAGGTAAAGTCATTTATATTAATCGATTAATGTGCTATTTATGAATTTAATAACAACTATTTAAAATTAAATTTATAAAATATAATTTCTTTTAGCATTTTTTATGTTTCATTTCAACATATTTTACACGATATATTAAAATCATCCCCATGAGCTACTGTAATCTAATTAAAGTTAATTAAATCAGTTATTTATTGGCTTGGGTATTTAAATATCTCTATAAATATCAGTGTATATGCTAGTTTATTGCATATAAATAAATACAATACATAAACAATTAGAAAAAGTTATAATTGTTATATATCATAATACATATAAATAACAATGCACTTTATTAAGGTGGTTTATGAGGACATGCATTGTGTCCTTGTAATTCAAAATGCTTGACATGAAAATTTTGCCAAAGGTTTCCTGTAAGGGTTTGGTTTAGGGGTAGGGCATCATATAATAAGAGGTTTATTCTATATAAAATACATTACGCCTATATAGAGTCCTCATAAACCATGTATAAAAGTATGTATGTATGTATGTATGTATGTATGTATGTATGTGTGTGTGTGTGTGTGTGTGTGTGTGTCCACCTGGTTCTGTTTGAGTGTGGACACCAGTTTCTGCAGTGAGATGTTCTCCTCCTCCAGCTCAGTGTAGTCCTGCAGTAATCTGGCCTCTCTGAACTTATACTCTCTGACCTCCTCTCTCATCCGGCTCCTCTGCAGCTCCAGCATCTCATTACTCTGACAGAAACACACACACCAAGACACACACTCCATTACAACAGGGATTTTTACCTTTTACCTTGAGCCCAAGCCTTGGTGCCATTTTGTGACTGAATAATACATAGGTTAGTGTATGCTCCATTCAGCCGTTTTCATTTCTGTCAGCTTCGCCTTTAACAAAATAAAAAATATCTATTACGACTCAGAACAATGTTATATATTTATAACAACATTTATAACAATATATATGTTTTATGGCAGGTATCCGTGTAATAAGCAGGATAAAGTACATATAGCATGGTTGTCTTTGCAGAATAAACCCTTCAGTAACCCTTCAGTAACCCTTCTTAAACAACAGTGCTTGGCTTTACATTGGACTGCTGATAAATCTGTCAGGCATTATTCTGCAATAACATCTTACTGGATATAAGTTGTTCCTACCTCTCGGAGCTCCTGCAGGATGGAGGTGAGTCTCTCGTTTTCGGCTTGTGTGCAGGACGCCTGAGATCTGCTGCTGTGGAGCTCTGCTTGCTGCTCCAGAAGTCGGCTCATATAATACGCCTCTTTAGTTGCCGATTCCTGCAGCAGCGTCTCCTCGTTGGTCTCTCCATCTTCAGCCACCTTCCTCTGCGTGGTGTAAACTTGGCTGAAGGCCTGGCAGAAACCACAGCAAAGGATAAATTAGCTAAGAAATGTGTGGGTTAATGAATTTTGCTCCTTTATATTCATTAAAAGTTTAAGAAATTTCTTTAAACTAATAAAACTATAGTTCATAAAATATTTGTAATTTTATGTTCAGTATTGATGAGAACTTTTATTTGAATGAAATTGATAAGCAAAAATCTGAGAATCACTAGTATTAGTGTCTTATTGGAATTAAATACATTTAATAAAATGAAATTGAATTTGCAACAATGACAATAAACCAAATATTACTCTCAAATGTCACTTTTCAAACTAATTTAATTCATTAAAAATTTATTATTATTTAATAAGTTAATTACAAGAATTTACAATTTTTTTTGTTTTATAATAAAAAAATGTATTTAAACAATATTTATTTAATTAAAATGAGCAAAATGTAATTGTTTAGCCAGCATTAATTCAATAGTATATATTATATACTATAACAATATACCTATATTTTTATGTAGCTTAATAAAATACAATTTCAGTTTATTTTGCATTTATTTTAATTATATATTC
The DNA here is from genome assembly GCF_903798145.1 of Danio aesculapii. Classification (NCBI taxonomy): domain Eukaryota; kingdom Metazoa; phylum Chordata; class Actinopteri; order Cypriniformes; family Danionidae; genus Danio; species Danio aesculapii. Next base: position 56,412,760 of record NC_079438.1, read on the forward strand.
ATTGATTCGTTTTCCTTCGGCTAAAGGTTGGTTTATACTTCTGTGTATGGTCCGGCGCAGCCTTTCTCGCGCACCTCTCAAAAGATGTAACTACACGTCGCAAATGATGAATAAGCCTTAAAAATGTTTGTTTTCTATGACTATGAATCATTTATAATCATTCTTTTGTCTAAATATTTCTGTTTCTGCGCGATACTTGAGTAAATGTGACAAACATGTTTTTTAAATGAATGTTGATTTGAGGATTGAATGTTGTCATGTTTTATTGTCATGTTTTTAATGAATTTGCTCCTTTTTATTCATTAAAACAATTCTTTTTAACTTACAAAACTACAGTTTATAAAATATATTTACATTTTTTTCCCCAATACTGATAATAACTTTTCTTTTAATGAAATTGATAAGCATACAAAATCTGGAAATCACTAGTAATAGTATTATGATCACCAGTGTTGCTCTTGCAGAATGCTGGAGAACACTCACAATCAACTGCACTACAAATCCCACCATGCACTTCACTCACACAGCTGAAGCTGTTCAGGACTAATCAGATGGACCTTAAACACAGCACACACATCATTGCTGAGTCTTTTTTTTTCTGCTTAGGGCATCACTTAAGCGTCTTGTCTTGTCTTCCCGTGGTTTTGGCTTTTGCTTTGTTTTACTGTTTACCACCTATTTTGCCACTTGACCTCCCCATTTGCCTGCTTTTGACAACACTCTTGGATTTCCTGTATGCCCCTGTTTTGACCATTGCCTGCCTGACTATTCTTTGTAATAAACTGTACATGGATCCTCAACTTCGTTGTCCAGTGTCTTCCAATACTTCCGTCTTATTGGAATTAAATACATTTAGTAAAAAAATATTCATTTACTAAAAAAACAACAAAGACAAAAAAAAAAAAACAATTGTGTAATCAGCATTAATTCAATATTATTTTTCACTTCAATTTAATTTATTCAATTTTTTTTTATTGTTTACATTGTTGTGTCCATTTTTTTCTCCACAAAAATGACCCATTCTCTCTTCAACTATCCTCAAATTTAGTAACAGATCTGAAAAACAGACACAGATTTTACCAAAGATCAAAAAGCACAAGTAGCCTCACAGTAAGAGGTGAAGTTCAGTCATTTTGTCTATAATCCAGAAGGCGTGTGTGGAATAGAGGACAGCACTGATCTCGCATAAAACACAGAGAAGATCAATGCAGAAGCTCATAGTGTGAGAAATCAATGGAGTGAGGGATGAACACCACCGAACAGGCTTATGGAGCAGTGCATCATGGGACAGAATGAGCGCATTATTTGCTGCTCAATAAAATGTTACCTCTCTAACAAATTAATTATTGTTCATTAACTTATCTATACACCTAATTTATCTTTCTTTCAGGAACATTGTTTTAAAATATTTCAGTAGTTTTCTCATGTATTTGTTGGCAAACCTTCGTTCATCTTAAAGGACTAGACCTTTCTTGGATGCTGCTTTTGTACCAAATCATAACTACAATCACCTGTGGACATCACCTGTTTCATATCACGTCATTATTTAACCAATTTACCTGATTACCAGCCCTAAACTGCTCCTGTCCCAACTGTTTTTGGAATATGTTGCAGGTCTGAATGACAGAAAAGGAAATTAAATATATTTTTAGTGTTCATATTGTCTTCATCAACTCTTTCTTATTAGCATTTTCCATACTGTCCCAAATTTTTCAGATTTTGGATTGTATTTAAATGTTCTTTTACTTAAAATGTACATTTTCCTTCGAGGTTGCCACAGCAGAACGTACCGCAACTATTCCAGCTAGACAGGAGAAGGAGAAACAGCCTGCATGACTATCATTCTACACTTGGTGAGAATGAACCGAGCTTCTACAAACCAGCTGCACATCCTTCCATCAATCCATCCATGCATCTATCCATCAATCCATGAGTCATTCCATCAGTCATTCCATCCATCGACCAGTCATTTCATCTATCCATACATCCATCCATCAATCAGTTATTCCGTCCATCATCCATCTATCCATCCATCCAACCATGATTCCATCCATTAGTCATTCCAATCGTCATTCGATACTGCTCGATACTTGAGTAAATGTGACAAACATGTTTTTTGAATGAATGTTGATTTGAAGATTGAATGTTGTCATGTTTTATTGTCATGTTTTTAATGAAGTTGCTCCTTTTTATTCATTAAAAAAATTAAGAAATCCTTTTAAACTTACAAAACTACATATGTTTTACGCAGCAGATGCCCTTCCAACCACAACACAGTACTGGAAACACCCATACACGCTCTTATTCATACACTCGTACACTGCGGCCAATTTGTTTTATTCAATTCACCTATAGCGCATGTCTTAGGACTGTGGGGGTAACCGGAGCACCCAGAGGAAACTCACACCAACACGGGGATAACATGCAAACTCCACACAGAAATGCCACCTGACCCAGCCGGGACTTGAACCAGCAACCTTCTTGCTGTGAGGCAATTGTGCTACCCACTGCACCACCGTGCTGCCACTTTTTAAAATTATTTTGAACTTATGTACCCTATACAACATCACAATACAAATTCAACATTCAGTAATGTAAACAAATTATAATAAAAATAATAACAAAGCAACAATTATAACATAAATATTAAATACAAAATAATACAACAGACAGCCAAAATGACAACCCTTCAATTTTTTCTTTACATGCTCTCCAGATACTGTAAAAAGCTACCCCATTTCTGATTGAAAGTATGGGTGGAGTCCTGAAGTCTTGCCAACATACGATTGATTTCATTCTGAACTCCTTCTAGGTTCATTTGGTTTTGTTAGTCTTTTTTTATTTTGCTTTTTCTCTTAGTTTTAATTTATTTTCAGTCAATTGAATTGCTTTCAGTTTAAAGAAGACCTATTATGCAAAAATCCCATTTATAAGGGGTTTAAACACAGATGTGTGGCAGCAGTCTGTGAATATAACCAGGTAAAAATTAATTAATCGTATTTTTTTATTATCAGACTTGATAAAAACTGTCTGCAGAAACACTTTGATTGACATTCTCTCTTTGTATGTGTCATCAGAGAGTGAAAGCCCCGCCCACTAGTGACAATCTCTCCCTCATTAGCATAAGATGTTAGTCTTGATGTTAAATCTGCCACTATGCTAACACACAGGCATTTGTAGCTCCGCCCTCTTCTGAAAAAGAGCACAATCTCATTTGAATTTAAAGCGACAGACACTCAAACACCACAATTAGGATCAAAGCCTAAAAGGGTCCGTTTCAGAGTTATAAAACATTATAAAACATTATCTGTGTGGTATTTTAAGCTGAAACTTCACTACACACATTCTAGGAGATGTATTTTAAATCTTGTAAAAAGTGGCATAATAGGTCTGCTTTAAACGAAATTCAGAGAACCGCCAACACTACGAAGACAAAAGGAGCAGAAAAACTGCAGCGTAAGCTGGATGTCTGCTTTTACAGTGTTTCCCTCTTCAACGCTTGCTCTGCATGGATGGAGACGGAGAGAGCTCTACAAAGAGACGCCACTGGGGTTTTCCATTAGGCTGAAATTCAATCAAACTCTCCCTTGTGGTCATTCAGTCCTGCAGCAGTGCTGGAAAACCCACAGTAGTGCTTTAGAAATAGCTAGTGCTCTTTAAATTACTTTTTTAATGGTAATTACAAGTTGACTGACATAATGAACAACAACCACAACAAAAAAATGAGACCAGGTAATTATTATATTTTTCCCACTTTCCCACTCACTTTCCCACTTGTCATAGTGGGAGAAAAAAAGCTATGCACACTGTGCAGGGAGCTGTAAATCAGAACACAGTTGCTGCATGGAGCTCTTCTAACGAGCTGGTCATGTGAATCAGGTGTGTTAAATAAGAGGCACATGCAAAATATACAGAGCACCAGGGTGAGTAGATCGGAGAAGGAGAAACAGCCTGCATGACTATCATTCTACACTTGGTGAGAATGAACCGAGCTTCTACAAACCAGCTGCACATCCATCCATCAATCCATCCATGCATCCATCCATCAATCCATGAATCATTCCATCAGTCATTCTATCCATCCACCAGTCATTTCATCCATCCATTCATCAATCCATCCATCCAACCATCATTCCATCCATGAGTCATTCCATCAGTCATTCCATCCATCCATCCATGCATCCCTACATCCATCAGTTATTCCATCAGTCCATCCATCCATGTCATATCCATTTATGCATCCATCCATCCATCAGTCATTTCATCCATCCATCCATCATTCCATCCATGAGTCATTCCATCAGCCATTCCATCCATCCATCCAACCATCCATCCAACCATCCATCCATCCATTCATCCATCCATTCATCCATCCATGCATCCATCCATCCAGTCACTTCATCCATCCATGCATCCATCCATCCATCCATCCATCCATCAGTTATTCCATCTGTCCATCCAGTCTCCCATGTCATTTCATCCATCCATGCATCCATCCGTCCATCCATTAGTCATTTCATCCATCCATGCATTCATGCCCCCATCCATTCATCTATGCATCCATCCATAAATCCATCCATCATCCATCCATCCATCAGTCATTTCATCCATCCATCAGTCATTTCATCCATCCATTCACCCCTCCATCCACCATTAATTCCATCGGTCCATCATCAATTCATCCATGCATCCATCCATCTATCCATCAGTCATTCCACCCATCCATCCATCCATTAGTCATTTCATCCA